>NC_061116.1:58942860-59246737 GCF_002878395.1 Capsicum annuum | reverse complement strand
TGATATGTACTGGAGGCAGCCTAATGGTCACAGTACAGTATAATAATGATTACAAAAATGATAAGAACGAAGGTAAAGTGATTGAATAAATACAATATATAGGTTGTCACAAGTTCTAGTAAGTGTGGTCCACTCCTATTACGATTTATTCACTTGTTTTTTATTTCTATTGAGCTCCTATATCATATGTGATTATCTACAGCTTTACATACTCAGTATATATTTCGTACTGACGTCCCCCACTGAGGACCTGTATTTCATGCTACAGGCACAGGTACCTGAGCTCATACGCCGCACAAGTAGGAGCCAGGATATCCAGCTTCTTTTGGTGAGCTCCAGTTTGCTTCGGGGCTTTCCGTGTCATATCAAGTCATTTTTGGTATTGTATAGAAGTTAGTTATATGGCGGGGTGTGTCCTGAACTTAGTTAAACTCTATGTATTATCTAGAGGCTTTGTAGACCTAATGTACAGTCAAGGTGGTGTTTTGTTAATAGACGTGATGGCTCCAACGGCGAAGTATTGTGTATATATATGTGTGTGCTTGATTTTGTACAGTGATTATTTCATTTTGTAAGCGGCATAATGCTGTCCGAATTTAGGGTTGTCATAGAGGTATGCATGGGAAGTATAAAGTTATAAGTTGGTTCTCCCGGTCCTCCTTGGTTATGGGGGCCAGTCCGCCCCAATTGTATTTGAGGCGTGACATAAACGATGTATAAAAAATCTGAAACTTGTCCAAAAATACCTACTGATATTCCTGATCATGAATTAACTCAAGTATTACCATTTAATGGATATAAAGGTTGTGAAATAAGATTAGCCACTTTAAAAAGCTAAAATAACACTAAGTTTGAATATTTATCTAGAATTTCCAAAGTTTAGACCCCTTAGGAAGCTTAAAGGAATGAATTAAGCTAAGAATTTTGTGGGGTCTTACAACCAAGTTTTATAAAGTGCTTCTAAATAAAACTTTTGGATCTTATTATTCAATTACAATTTCTAGAGAATGGATCCATGGGAAAATTCATCAAACCATATAATAGCTTCTCCTATCAGAGAGAATGGAAATAGCCTTAATCTAATAGCCTCCGAACTCACTCTAGGTAGATTATATGAAGTACATATCCCTAAAAATTTAAGGATTTACATGTTTGCATCATTAGTAGGTTGGCCAACAAATACCCCTTAGAATTCAATAGATGGATCATCTTACTCGTGGTGTCGAATTTAGTACGGCCAATAAATACCCCTTCAAATTCAATAGCTGAATCACTATACTCATGATATCAAACTTAGTACCTTGAGGCATCTTTGGTGGAATAATTGCACCAGTTTTCATTTGCTCTACATAACCCATCTTTCTCTAGATTGTCATAATTATGAAGATATTTTTTGAGTGGTTGTCTTCCCTTTATTTTTCTCAATCTATCCCTCACAAAAGTACAACTAAATGATCTACCACTTCTTATGTATCCCTCTCTTCCGTAGATATCCCCCGAACAACTGCTTGCCTAGCATTTTCCTCATCTATTAATTGAGCAGTGAATTATTTTGAAGTTTAATGAAAATCATGTTGTGGTAGTGGCTGATTAAAAATTTCTTGGTTCTCTTGAATCCCCTTAAGTAGGGCTCTTTGATTATGACCTCCTTTTTTTCTCCATTCTTTGATTTTTTTTCTTAGAGATCTCTCAAGATCGACATCAAATAAAATAAAGGGATCGTATTCACTCTGAATATTGAGAATACACCAATATGCACCCTAAATAGTTAAAATTAAGACTCAGCTAACAAAACAAACACAATCAATCAACTCTATAACCATATTCCCTGACAAAGGTGCAAATATTTGATATCATTCAAATTACGCCATGAAAAAGTATAAAGTGGTCGCTGATCAAATATAGGAATCAACGAGGTTAGGTGTTGATCCTACTCAGAATAAGTCAGAATTCTATCAATTGCTGAATATGTAATCAATATGACAAAGCACTAGGATTTTAATTCCCATGACTTCATAACTATGGAGGTTTCTCATGCAAACAAACTATTCCAATATAGTTCATGAAAAAGCTAACAAGGTAGGTTCAACTAAGTTTCTCTCGACCTTGGTTAGATTAATTTCTCTCTTCTCCTCATGTATTCCAAGATTCATTCTTTTAACTCTTGTTGTTGACCTCAGATTAACTTTTACTATTATGACTTTAGTTATTAGCAGAAGGTTGATTACTTCAAATCTCTGCTGTTATTTTTTTCCTAATATCTACCGCTCTATTGATCAAATCTTTAAGACAAGAAAATTCCTATGTTTGTAACGTTAGAAAGAAACCATAACAAAGAAAATATGAATACTTGCAAGCACACCGGTCTAGAATTTTCTCAATCTTAACCTACTTCATCAATTTATTATGGTTCCCATAACCCTATTTACGGTGTTAAGCTACTCATTGTTGTAATAACACAAGAAAAATTCATAAATGAAAACATTTTTGTGTACATAAATAAGAATAAACCCCAAAACATCAACTTTAACTAAAATCTTAGAAATAATGTTCAGAAAATTCCAAAAATATTCCTTAGAATCTCATATTATAATGTTATAAACTATGAATGTGTGTTCCCTCATTCCAAAAACTCTATAAGAGTATTTGTAGACAAATAAATCTTATCCTAAGAAAAATGAGAAAACAATGTCAAGAAACTAAGATAAGAAAAAGGTTTGATCGTGGTTAGAATCCATGATCTTCATTTGGTTCTATTGGTTAGCACTGGTCTTGTATGCTTTAAGGTCTTTATTATGATGGATCTCATTACGGGATCATGGTTTCATCCAACAATAGTGAAATAAGGTCATCTTATCAATTATCCACTAAGATTTCTAAAACTTATGGAGTTCCTCCTTACAATGTCATGACACGATCATGACATCAAAGCATGGTCATATGGTGTATTCATTTGATCTTTCTTCTACCTAACTACTAGATATTATGATTTAGCTACCTTTCTATGATTACTTGGTAGGTCATAACATCAAGCCATGATCGTGTAACCCTTTGATCTAATTTACTTCCAAGAACTAGCGCATTGGATTTTCGTATGATACCATTGTACTATGGTGGTTACAAATCGTGTTTGTGCATTGAGTCATCTGATTCCACTAAGTTCTTTTTTCATCAATATCTTTCTTTGAGACTATTTGATCTGCAAACACTAGAAAACCCATAATACCTACATAAAAATACATTTTGACGTACAAATATTAATAGTTTTAAGTATCTTAAGTATCATAATCCCGATAAACATGACACACATAGAGAAACTTGGTAGTGGAATATGCTTAGCACGTGTGGGTAACCTCACCCCTACTATAGAAACATGTTTCATAATAAGGAAAAGTTATGGTTTATAATAGTAATGTCGAGATCCATATGTATTTAACCATCGGATGCAAAGTTGGATGGATGGACAAATTATAATATGGTTAAGTTGAAATAAGTCACATTATTGGATATTATGTTGATACATTAATGCTGATATCAGATGGGTGTAATCCTAATTATAAATGTATGTAGGATAAAACATTCTAAGGATTTGGGCATAGTGGAAATTTAGATGAGGCTTTAAGGGATATCAAGAGAAAATTAAATTAAACTAAGTAATGCTAAACCTCAAAATTTGTAGATTGTGTTCAAAAGCATAGAAAAATGGGATATCTGGAAAATTTAGGTTAGTTGTTATCGCAATCATTCCACAAAAATAATGAGTATAATATGTGGTGAAATGAATCATAGATTGTCCATTTAAAGTTGTTAGAAATAAAGAAAGGGTTATGGGGGAACATGAGTCTAGGGGTGGATATAAAAAATGAGTTTGATGGTGTGAACTTAGGTTACTATAGCCCCAAAAGTTATGTGTGGTTTAAGATGTTTAAGAATATGTATGTAACCTAATATCATTTATCAAATGATTTATGTGGTTGATGTAACATTTAAATTGGCGTGGCTGGTACTTATAAAAGAATTGGACATTTGTGGTTTGCCTTTATACATAACTAATGATTGTTGATTACATCTCATATTAATATACATTGTGATGATATTGAATAATGAAAGATCGGGTACTACACTAGTATGGATATGATATAATGTGATATGGATTTGATACCACGCTAGTATAGCTTATGACATGATGTTATATAGTTTGGGTAGCATGTCATTATGGATGAGATATGTTGTAATTTTGGTCGGGTAACACTTTGGTTGGAAAAGATAACGATAATGTTTATCAGATAGATTAGAAGGGATAAGGAGAAATATGTGAACATTTTGTATACATTGAATCATATGCATTTTCTTGTGATTTCATCTTTGATGTATGTTCTCATATATGTTCGGGATGTGGTTAATAATAAAAGGTAATCAATAAGAGTATAGTAGTTCCTTATGTGGACTGATCATGCTCAACTTACTCCATGATTTATTAGCTAGGTGGTCGTTGTCTAATATATTAACCCAACTATAGTTGGGGTCGAATCTACGAGGAGTGTAACTAGTAGTCAAATCCTATGGTCAAATCTACAAGGAGTGTAACTAGTAGTCAAATGCTATGGATCTCTTAGTTTGTTTTTATTTTTCCGTAGTTTCATTTGTTGGTTCCAATGCTAATAGCAAACTAGTACTCATCTACTAGATTGTTAGTTAGTTTTTGTGTTTGTTCATTCATGTCTAGTGTTTGTTGTGTGCTTTTTTTCTCTTTTGTGAATTCATTGTGTCTTGTTGGTTCAAGTCCATAAACAATTTTTCTTTTGAATAAACTCAAACAAAAATCTATTCCAGGCAAAGATGGACTCATCCCTCAATCACTCACAAAGTACAAGCCGACTTTCAACACTTGTGAATCCAAACGTGAGGTAAAACCAAGAGAGAGCATGGTGAGGCATTTTGAACTAAAAAGTTTGTCTTGTTGTTTGTTGTTGTCTTTTTCTTTAGGTAGCATGGCTGCCAGTAATCTCGATGCCACATTTGATCGCATCAATGGTATTATTGAAGAAACGAAATAACACGTGAAAAGGCTACGCCAATAGTTACCTAAATTTATCCCACAAAATCGAATTTCCCTTGTCCAAACACCTTGTGCCGAGAGCTTTCTGAAGGAAGAGGTGGGCTGCCCTGACCCACACCAAGTTAAATAGGAGATTGAAACATATTTGATACTTGATAGTGAACTTATAGAGAGTGAAACACATGCTAGTTCTAAATCTGTCCGTGAGGTAGATCATGTTCTCTTTAAGTTTAATGTTTTGCTTGAAGATGATATAAACACTCCTAATGAACCTAGTTGTGAAAATGATGGTATAGCTTTCCTTGAAGGCTATAGCTGATATACTAACCCACTATGGTGTGACAACATTCCTTCTAAAGATTGAAATCTCTTCTTGTAAGATGATAGTACTCTTATGGGCAAGGAATGTGTAGTCTCGGAAATGAGTACTCTTGGTGTTCATGATGATCAATTTACTCTTAAATGTAGTTCACTACTTGAGCATGTAAATGAAGTGCTTAAAAAAGTCACAAGCTAGTGATGGTGTCTATAGAATTGATCTTGATAATGCGCATGACTCTTTGAACATCTTGTGTGGTAAAAGCATTGCGATTAGTTTTGTTCATAGATATCATATGTGTGAAAATGTTTTTGTGTGTGAATGTGGGAGTTACATTCTAGGGGAAGGAAGGGCTAGACTCGACTTAGGCCCTTGGCTAATTCTTCCATTTGATCCCGGTATCATCTTAGGGTAGGAAAGGATAACTCTCGGCCTATTTTCCTTTTGTCTTGATGCTTGTCCGAGCCACTTCCTTTGTAGATATCGTACTAATCTTTTCATGATTAAAAAAAAGGACCCATGGCCATACTTCAAATTTGTCCCTCCTCCGCATCGCAAGTTGATATGTTATTTGTGCTAACCCTAACCCCTCATATCATGAGGATGCATGCTTACTTGTCTTCTCTTAATTTTCAAGGTACAGATTCGAAATTGAATCCTTTTCAAGAAGGGGAGGATGATATGAGTACGACTATGAGGATGGACGAGAACGAGTGCGTATTGAATCTATCCAAGGAAGTGCACCAGTTAAGTGTGAAAGAGGGACTAAATGATCTAAAAATAGCCCACAAGTGACACTTGATGGGCACCTCACCCTTGAGGGGTACTGTGATCATTTTGTATTCTATTTTGTATTACACTATATAAAGAACCTCTTAAGGTTTTTTGTAATACCCCAAAAAATCCAAACCAATATTAGAGACATGTACCAAGCTCATGCATAGTATATCATGGTTCTTTTATAGTTTTACGAGTAATTTAGATGTATATTAAGGCTTCAAAGATCTCTCATCTATCAGATGAATTAAAACATTCCTTACCAATTGAATTCTTGAGAAGGATATTGGTATAGTCAACTTCAAACGAGCATATCTATAATTATATTTAGAATATTTGAGCTCATTACCTATCAACAGATAGATAATTCAATTATCTTTCCAACGATACCAATTTCGCCAAATTACAATATCGAAGAAAAGAGTTATTGCTATTTTACTCGAATATGTCAGGCTGAAAACAATGTGACTACATTCATGGTAGCTTACCACATTTGTGACACCCTATCACGAAGGTCGTCAGCCTTAGGCAGAAACAAGCTCCTAAGTGATGACATTCGTGGTAGCTTACCATATTTGTGACGCGCTATCACAAAGGTCGTCAGCCTCAAGCAGAAACCAGTTCCTAAATGACGACATTCGTGGTAGCTTACCACATTTTTGATGTCTTGTCACAAATGTCGTTATCCTTAGGCAGAAACCAGATACTAAGTAACGGCATCCATGGTAGCTTACCATATTTGTTATGCCTTATCATAAATGTCATCAGACTTAGGCAGAAACCATCAATTTCATCTCCTGTGTGATGACAATGTTGACAACTTACCACATTTTTGACGCCTTGTCAGAAATGTCGTCAGCTATGATTTTTAGCAGCTAGGAATTTATTTCATAAGGGTATTTTGGTCTTTTCCTTCACCTTTCACGACTTATAACCCTAAAGTGGCATAATTTTTCCTATTTTTCTTTAGTTAAGCATCTTAAAGAAAACCCTCTCTTACACTCTCAACCACAAAATTAGGGTTTTCTCTCAAGATCATCTCCTCAAAGGCAAGCCTAAGGAATTCTTTAAGAACCTTTAGAAACATTAGATCTCTTTCAAGATTCAATCACTAAGGTATGCGTAGTGTTCATCTATGGATCCAATCCTCTCATAGTGCTCAAAGAACCATGTTTTAAATATTATTTTGTGAACTTTTTGTGGTGATATGAGCATGTACTTGTTGATGATTGTTGTTTAAGTTTAAAGATGATATCTAGAGGTGTTTTCATGGAATGTATGTACTTGTGAGTTGAAAACTATGAACCTTATATGGTGTAAAATGGTACAAGTTATGAAACACACCTATGCCTTAAAGAATGAATGGAAGGTGTTCGATAAAATACTTAGGATACTAGAAATTTATGTTTATATGGTTCCATGATGTCTAAATGACAAGTCCATGTTATCTATATACTTTAATATGAATTCCATGCTTTCCATGTATTGCTATTGTTGTGGTATGAAGCATGTATTATAATGGAGATATACAAAATTCACATTAAATATAGCTATGCACTCCCTATCATGCTTAATATGTTGAGGAACTACATGATGTATAATATCCTCTATTTATGAGAATGTCAATTGTGGACTCCAAACTTATGATCAAGTCAGTCATGTTTTGTCAGTTTCCTTCCATCGATGTTCAGTTAAATCATGTTCAGTCTCTTCAAATGGGAGTAGGAGTTAGCACCGAGTAAACCCAAGAATTGGAACTCACCTGTATATGAGGGTGTGATTCTTAGCAGTCATCCTTACATTCCAGAACTATGTAGCCAGCATAGCTTGAGACATTGTATCTTATTATATGAGCGTAGATGAGGTAGCTTAACCTGTTATATGAGGGTTCCTACCGTCCTCACTATAATTACCTGTTATATGAGGGTTGCTCACATGTTGTCCTTAACAGTGGCATGGCATTGACACCCTTCCTGTCAGGTTAGAGATTGGACCCCATCTTAGCCATAATGGCACATATGGGGCATGTCGGCTAAACAACTACCTCCCACAGTTTCAAACTCAGTCTCAGTAAAAGAACTTAGATAGTTCTTCAGATATCAATATACCAGGACTGCCAGCTACAGTCAAACTCAGTTATAGTGTGGAACTCAGATAGTTCCATCAGATTTAAGACTGTCAGATACAGTTGCCCATGTTATCAGAACTACAGTTTAAGCCATGTCAGTTATCGGTAAACCATGTATTATTGTACAGGTCTAGCTATCATGTACTCACGATCTTAGTTACTATGTATGTATGTTTACGCTCTCACGTTTATATCAGTCAGTTAGTTAGCATTGTTTATGCATATAAACCCTTTTGCATTAGCCTACCTCACTCGTATACTCAGTACTCCAATTGTACTAATGCATTTGCGCTATGGTTCTTTCTTTCATGTTACTCTATAGGTTTAGAGAAACAAGCTCCGAATCAGCAGTAGCATCCATCGACAGAGTTGCAGTGAGTCCTCATCCATTTGAGGGTGATATTATTTTATTCCATTTATTATTTCAGCTCAATTTTAGTAGACGGAGTTAGTTGGAGACTTGTTCCTTCAACTCCTTATTCAAACAGTACTTAAAGGCTTTCATATTTACTATTCAAAGTTATGTTCAGATTTGATTCAATTTTTAGCTGTTTTGGGTATCTTCCACCTATATGGATATTATGTTTTGACAGATTCTTTATTCAGTTGAACCTTATGGACTACATGTTCATGTTTGCCACATTATTACATTATATATACAGTGTACAGGAATATATATCAGTCATGGGTTAGCTTGTGGTCCCTCGGGGTCATGAGCACCGTGTAGCATTTCAATTCAGAAAATCGAGGTGTTACAAACTTGGTATCAAAGCCTAATGTTCAATAGAGTCCTAGGATGTCTGAAAGCCACATCTAGTGGAGTCTTGTACATGGGTGTGTTGTGCGCCACATTTATGTACAGGAGGCTATGAGATGTTTTAGGAATTGTTCCCTTTCTTCAGTATTCATGTCCTGCTAGTAAGCATAATTTCAAGTCAGTCTCTTAGTCTAATCCACACCAGCAGATTTAGTCAAGTTAAAGATGACTGATTTTGATGTCATTCTCTGCCTGGATTGGCTTCATATCTTCTATGCCATAGTCGACTGCAGAAACAAGATAGTTCAGTTTCAGTTCATGAATGAACCCGTCCTAGAGTGGAAGGGTAGCACTTCATCTTTCAAGGGCCAACTTATTTCCTACCTTCGGGCAAGGAAAATTATTTCTAAGGGGGTGGGTATCATCTCATGCATGTTAAGGATTCCAGTTCTAAATCTTCCAGTCTCGAATCAGTCCCAGTGGCTAATAAATACTCAGACGTCTTTCCCGAAGATCTTCTAGGCATTTCTCCCAAAAGGGAAATAGACTTCGGCATAGACCTTCTCCCAGATACTCAACCTATTTCTATTCCACCATATAGAATGGCACCAGCTGAACTCAAGGAACTGAAAGATCAATTGAAAGATCTCTTAGATAAGGGATTCATCTGGCCCAATGTATCCCCATGGGGTACGCCAGTCTTATTCGTGCACAGGAAAGATGGTTCTCTCAGAATGTGTATTAATTACCGTCAGCTCAACAAAGTCATGGTCAAAAATACATATCCGCTACCTAGGATAGACACCTTGTTTGACCAACTTGAGGGCTCCAGTTATTTCTCTAAGATAGACCTCAGATAAGGCTATCATCAGCTCAGAGTTAGAGAATGTGACATTCCGAAGATAGCTTTTCGTACTCGATATTGTCACTTTGAATTTTTAGTCATGCCCTTTGGTCTTACCAATGCCCCTGCAGCTTTTATGGACTTGATAAACCGGGTGTTCAAGTAGTACTTAGACACATTTATCATAGTCTTCATAGATGATATTCTGGTCTATTCTTGCAAAGAGCGTGATCATTCAAACCATCTCATAATTGTTCTTCAGACTCTCAGTGATCACCAGTTGTTCGCCAAGTTCAGTAAGTGGGAATTTTGGATAAGATCAGTAGCATTCCTTACCACATTAGTTCTGGTGATGGCATTAGAGTAGATTCTTAAAAAATAGAAGCAATAAAAAACTGGCCTCGCCCTGTCTCTCCATCAAATATCAGGAGTTTCTTGGGTTTGGCTGGCTATTATCGACGGTTTGTTAAGGGATTTTCTTCTATTGCATCTTCTATGTCCAGATTGACTCAGAAGAAGGTTAAGTTTCAGTGGTCAGAACCTTGCGAGAAGAGTTTTCAGGAGTTGAAGACTCGACTTAGCTCAGCTCCAGTTTTAGCACTTCTCGATGGGTTCGTTGGATTCGTAGTATATTGTAATGCATCCATAGTAGGTTTAGGTTGTGTCCTCATGTATCATGGTAGAGTCATATCCTACGTCTCCAGAAAGTTAAAGCCCCATAAGAAGAATTATCCTATTCATGACCTTGAGTTAGCAGCAGTTGTCTTTGCCTTACAGATTTGGAAGCATTATCTATACAGTATTCATGTAGATGTCTTCACAGATCATAAGAGCCTTTAGTATGTCTTTTCCCAAAAATATCTCAATATTCGTCAGAGAATGTGGTTAGAGCTCTTGAAGGATTATGACATGAGTGTCCTTTATCATCCTAGCAAGGTCAATGTAGTGGCCGACACAGTCAGTAGACTGTCCATGGGTAGTATTTTCCATGTTGAGGATAGTAAGAAGAAATTAGCTTAGGAGATTCATCAGCTTGCCAGACTAGGCATTCGCTTAGTCGACTCTTTATAGGGTAGTGTATGTGTTCAGAGTAGTTCAGAGTCATCTCTAGTTTTTGAGGTGAAAGAGAAGCAAGACAGGCATCCTAGCCTTGTCAAGCTACAAGAGTCAGTTCAGAGTCAGGAAGTAGAGGTTTTCTACAAAGGGGGAGTTGGTGTTGTTCGTTGTCAGGATCATCTATGAGTTCCCAGTGTAGATGACTTGAGGCAGCAAATTCTTGCAGAAGTGCATGGCGCGCGATACTCTATTCATCCAGGGGCCACTAAGATGTACCACGACTTACGGGAAATCTATTGGTGGAGTGGGACGAAGAAGGCGTTGCAGAGTTTGTGGCTAAGTGCTCTACATGTCAGCAGTTTAAGATAGAGCATCAAAAACCTAGTGGTTTCATGTAGGAATTCACTATGCCTACTTATAAGTTGGAAGAAGTGAACATGGACTTCGTGATGGGTTTGCCTAGAACATGTCATCAGCATGATTTGGTTTGGGTCATTGTAGACAGAATGACCAAGACAGATCATTTCCTTCCAGTTCATACCTCTTACTTAGCTGAGGATTATACCAAACTCTATCTCAGGGAGTTGGTCAGATTACACGGTGTTCCACTATCTATCATCTCAGAAAGAGGTACCTAGTTCACCTCTAACTTCTGGAAAGCATTACAAAAGGGTCTTGGTACCCAAGTTCATCTAAGTACATCGTTTCATCCTCAGACAGATGGTCAAGAAGAAAGGACCATTCAGACTCTAGAAGATATGCTAAGGGCATGTGAAATTGATTTTAAGGAAACCTGGGATGACCACTTGCCTTTGATTTAGTTCGCATACAACAACAACTATCACTCCAGTATTCAGATAGCTCCATTCGAAGATCTCTATGGTAGGAGATGTAGGTCTCTGATCGGTTAGCTCGAAGTTAGTGAGACCGCAGTAATAGGGCTTGACCTATTATTCGATGCCTTAGAGAAAGTTCAGTTGATCAGAGAAAGACTTTGGGCTACTCAGAGCTGACAAAAGTCTTATGCGGATGTTCGTAGAAAGGATCTCGAATTTGAGGTTGATGACTATGTCTATCTCAAGATATTACCCATGAATGGAGTGAAGAGATTCGGCAAGAAGGGAAAGCTCAGTCCCCGATATGTCGGTCCCTTTAGGATTCTCAGTCGCTTCTATAGGGAAGCCTATGAGCTTGAAATACCTTTAGATCTAGCCTCAGTTCATCCATTCTTCCATGTCTCCTTGCACAAGAAGTAGATAGGTGACCCAGCAGTTGTAGTACCTATTTAGAGTGTTGACATTCAGAATAGCCTCTCTTAGGAAGATATTCCAGTCGAAATGCTTGAATATCATACTCATAGGCTGAGGAATAAAGAAGTCCCTCTAGTCAAGGTTCTTTGGCAGAATCAGTCCATTGAGGGAGGTACTTGGGAAGCAAAAGCAGAAATACGAACCAAGTACCCTCATCTTTTCTCTGCTAAATCAAACTTAGCTTGAGGTAACCATTTTTCTTAGCTTATTCAGTTACATGTTCAAAATTTTAGTTTAAAATTGGTATCAAGTATTAGTACATAGCTTATCATGCATTCATGAGTTCAGCTTATCAGTCATGCATCAGATGTTCAGTTGGGCTATATTTAGCATAGAATTCAATTCAGTCCTAAAATCATATGCCAGTTGAGCATGATTAGTGTATGCATCGTTTTATCTTTTCTCCCCGCTCAAGCAGTCATCATTCGAGGATAAATGTTTCCAAGGGGTAGATACTGTAATACCCCAAAGAAATCAAAACCAATATTATAGCCATGTACCAAGCTCATACATAGTACATCATGGTTCTTATATAGTTTTATGAGTAAGTTAGACATATATTAAGGCTTCAAATAACTCCCAGCTATCAGAAGAATCAAAACATTCCTTACCAATTGAATTCTTGAGAAGAAAATTGGTATAGTCAACTTGAAATGAGTATATCTCTCATTATACATGGAATTTTTGAGCTCATGAACTATCAACAGATATATAATTGAATTATTTTTCAAACAATACAAATTTTACCTAAATCTGATATCGGAGCAAAGAGTTATTCCTATTTTACTACACCATGTCTGGTAGGAAATAGTATGAAGAATTTGTGGTAGCTTACCACATTTGTGATGCCCTATCACGAAGGTCGTTAGCCTTAGGTAGAAACCGAATCCTAAGTGACGACATTTGTCGTAGCTTACCACAATTTTGATGCCCTATCACGAAGGTCGTCAGCCTCAGGCAGAATCCAGCTCCTAAGTGACGACATAGTGGTATCTTACCATATTTGTGACACCTTGTCACAAATGTCATCAGCCTTAGGCATAAACCCGCTCCTAAGTGACGAAATTCATGGTATCTTACCATATTTGTGACTCCTTGAAAGAAATGTCGTCAGACTTAGGCAGAAACCATCAATTCCAGCTCCTGTGTGATGACATTTTTGACAGCTTACCACATTTTTGATGCCTTGTCACAAATGTCGTCAAATATGATTTTCACCAATAGGGAATTTATTTTATAGGAGTATTTTGGTATTTTCCTTCATCTTCCACGACTTATAACCCTAAAGAGGCATAATTTTTCCCATTTTTCTTCAGTTAAGCATCTTAAAAAAAACCCTCTCTTACACTCTCAACCACAAGATTATGGTTTTCTCTCAAGATCGTCTCCTCAAAAGTAAGCATAAGGAGATCTTCAAGAACCTTTAGAAATATAAGATCTCTATCAAGATTCAGTCACTAAGCTATGCGTAGTGTTCATCTATGGATCCAATCCGTTCATAGAGCTCAAGAACCATGATTGAAATACTTTTTTGTGAACTTTTTATGGTGATATGAGCATGTACATGTTGATGATTGTTGTTTAAGTTTCAAGATGATATCAAGAGGTGTTCTGATGGAATATATATTCTTGTTAGTTGAAAACTATGAACCTTAGATGGTGTAAAATGGTACAAGTTATGAAACACACCTATGCCTTAAAGAATGCATGCAAGGTGTTCGATAAAATGCTTAGAATGCTAGAAATTTATGTTTATATGGTTCCATGATGTCTAAATGGCAAGTCCATGTTAGCTATATACTTTAATATGAATTCCATGCTTTTCATGTGTTGTGATTGTTGTGGTATGAAGTATGTATAATAATGGAGATATACAATATGCACAGGAAATAGAGCTATGAACTCCCTACCATGCATAATATGTTGAGGAACTACATGATGTGTAATATCCTCTATTTATGATAGTGTGAATTGTGGACTCCAATCTTATGATCAAGTCAGTTATGTTGCGTCAGTTTCCTTCCATCGAGTCTTGCAGGTATTCGTACCCGAAAACTATAGTTGTGTGCCTAGAGCTATGTCATGTTTCAAGATTCACAAAATTAAGCAATGATTCAGTAGAATTCAGTCAGTCATGTGACTCAGGAAACCTCATTGTCTCATTCAGTTATCAGATATCAGTAGCATTCCGTCAGTCAACAGAATTTAGTAAGTTCCACTTATGTACAGTCAGTTAAATTATGTTCAGTCTCTTCAGATGGTAGTAGGAGTTAGCGCCGAGTGAACCCAGGGTTGGGAACTTACCTATATATGAGGGTGTGATTTTTAGCAGTCATCCCTACGTTCTAGAACTATGTAGCCAGCATAGGTTGAGACATCGCAGCCTATTATATAGGGGTAGATAAGGTGGCTTAACCTGAAATATGAGGGTTCCCACCATTCTCACTAGAGTTACGTGTTATATGAGGGTTGCTCACATGTTGTCCTTACTAGTGGCGTAGTACTGACACCTTTCCAATCAGGGCAGAGATTGGACCCCATATTTGCTATAATGGCACATATGGGGCATGTCGGTTAAACAACTACCTCCCAAAGTTTCAGACTCAGTCTCAATAAAAGAACTCAGCTAGTTCTTCAGATATCAGTATACCAAGACTGTCAGATACAGGCAAATTCAGTTATAGTGCAGAACTCAGATAGTTCCATCAGATTTAAGACTATCAGATATAGTCGCCTATGTTATCAAAACTACAATTTCAGCCATGTTAGTTACTAGTAAACCATGTATTAGTGTACAGATCTAGCTATCACGTACTCACAATCTTAGTTACTATGTATGTATGTTTACGCTCTTACATTCATATTAGTCAATCAGTTAGCATTGTTCATGCATGTAAACCCTTTTGCATTAGCCTGCCTCCCTTGTATACTCAGTACTCCAATTGTACTGACCTATTTGTGCTATGGTTCTTTCTTTTATGTTACACCATAGGTTCAGAGACACGAGATCCAGATCAGCAGTAGCATCCAGTTGCAAAGTTTTAGTGAGTCCTTATTCATTCGATGGCGATATTACTTTATTTCATTTATTATTTTAGCTCAGTTTTGCTAGAAAGAGTTAGTTGAAGACATATTCCTTTAAATCCTTATTCAGACAGTACTTAGAGGCTTTCAGATTCAGTATTCAGACTTATGTTCAGATTTGATTTAGTTTTCAACTGTTTTGGGTATCTTTCATCCATATTGATATATGTTTTGATAGATTCTTTATTTAGTTGAAACTTATGGCCTTGATGTTCATGTTTTCCATATTATTACTTATATATGCAGTGTACAGGTATAGATATCAGTCATAGGTCAGCTTCTGGTCCCTCGGGGTCATGAGCACCGTGTAGCATTCCTATTCAGAAAATTAGGGCGTTACATTTTTAGTGTTAGATGTTTATTGATATTGAAAGTTGTTAGAAGAACATTTCTCTCTTATGAGAAAGTCTTATGGCCGAAACATTGTAACTAGGATTTCCAACTTGAGTGTGGAATCAGTCATGTAGGAATCATGCTTGGAACGTTGGGTGCTAGAGGAGGTTGAGGTCACTCTTGTACTCACCAAAGATATAGGTATTTGTAGTGTGTAGTGTTAAGGGTCCAACAAAGGAATAGGATCTTGGGTTCTTAAGATTATACCTTCACTTTGTCTATCTAGCTGTCTTTACATTTCTTGTACTCTTTGTTGTTGTTCTAGTCAAAAATCATGTGTTATTGTTTCCATTGTGTTATTGTTCTTCTTGTTATTCATCTTGTTATATTTATACTCTCTTTGTTAGTTTATGGTGGCTGTTTTGGTGTCGAATACACCATTGTTATCTCGTATTTTTGTTGTAGTGAATTCGAGGGTGGTCTCAAAAAAGGTCCTTGGATCTTTAAGATTAGTAGACTAATTCGGGCTGTGTTTTCGTTCTTTCGTTGTCTTTCTCATTTCACAACTGAATTAACACTGAACTGATCTCTAAACTGTACTAGGCTTGACTGAACTGACACTAATCGTATTGACTGATTGAACTGGACGGAGTTCCATGAGTTCTACTACTAATTGAGTACTACTATTTTTGATGTTTACTCGGATTATTCTATAACTACTGAAACTAAGTAAATCTCCAAAAAGGTCCTTGGATCTTTAAGATTAGTGGAATGATTTGGAGTGTGCTTTCGTGCTTCCGTTGTCTTTCTCGTATCACAACTGAATTATCACTTAACTGAACACTAAACTGTACTAGGCTTGATTGAATTGACACTGATCGTATTGACTGATTGAAGTGGAATGAGTTCCATGAGTTCTACTACTGATTGAGTACTACTATTCTTGAAGTTTACTAGGATTATTCTATAACTGTTGAAACTATGAAAAAAACTAGATTTTGGGTAACAAGTACCCCCAGGACTCGATAGCATCAATAGTAGAACATAGCAAATCTTGAAAACATAATAATAGTCAATTATTCACAATTCATTCCCTAAGACATTCTGTCAAACACTTGGAAGTTATGAACTTGTACCTGAATAAGAACACATGCTATCATGTAATGATTACACTATTCAATTTGTAGGGAAATTCTATCAAACACTTGGGGAGCATGATTATGATACATGAAGAAAAATAAAGAGGGCCTCATGAATACAATATAAACTTTAAATTTCAAGGGTTTTACATAGGAATTACATCATAAAACATGCATGCTATATTATATTAATGAAACTTATAATTTGATCTTGAATCGGAACCCATACAACAACACAAACATGAGCATATTTAAATTCATAACATGTGGATAATAAATCAAGTTTTAAAAAGGGTTCTTGAACTCTAAGGGTTGAAGGAAACCCAAGGATGAACACCTAACATACCTTGATTGTTGATTTTGTGAAGATTGTGGGTGATTTCTTAAAGCTTAGACATGAATTTAATGAACCTAGGGTTTTGTCCTTGTGGGAATTTGTGAAAAGATCTGCAATTATGCTATTTGGGGCTTTAATCCTGTGTTATGGACCAACTGGGTTAAGGGAAAATGACCCATCTGACCTTTAAAATGTGGGAAAAAACTACAAAAATTACACGAACCGGACTGGCCAGGGTACCGCGGGCTCCATCGTGGTCTGCCCCCTACACCAAATTGGGAAGGGCATTGTGGGCTAATCGCCCTAAGCCACTATTTTAGAGTTTCAAACACGTACTAATGCTTACCCAAAAATTCCAAAACTCACCCGAGACATACTATTGACTTCCCCGATCATGAATCAACTTGAAAATCAACATTCTATGGTTGGAAAGATTGAAAACAGGATCGTCCATTTTCGGAAGCTAAAATTATTCTAAGTCTTAACACTCCGCTGAAATTTTCTAACATTTGAGGACCTACTTTGGCATGCTATATATGGATGAAAGGACTAAGATTTTTGCGGGGTCGTACAATATCACCTCCTTGGGAAGATTCATCGTTGATGAGACTGACTAAATTGAGAGGAATTGAGGAACTGTACTTAAACTAACAAGCATAACTAAAGCATGACTAAATTCTGAAGACATAACACATGACTGAACTACTTCATGAATGCATGAATGATATAAGAATGTTATACATCTATAACTAGGCATGGAATAGAGTAAATCTAATGAAGAATATTACCTTGGGTTGAGTCTGAGTCTGTGGAGAAGAGGAGAGGATACTTGGTTCACATATCTACTTCTGCTTCCCAAGTAGCTCCCATAACTGACTGATTCCGCCAAAGAACATTGACCAAAGGAACTTCTTTGTTCCTTAGTCTATGAATCTGACGATCTACAATTTCGACTGGGATTTCATCATAAAAGTGACTGCAATAAATATCTACACTCTCTATAGGAACTACAACTGTTGGATCACCAATGCACTTCTTTAGCAAGAATACATGAAACACTGGGTATACTGATGCAAAGTCAACAGGAAACTCAAGCTCATAAACTACCTTACCAACATGACTGAGAATCCTATAAGGACCAACATATCAGGGACTAAGCTTTCCCTTTTTGCCAAATCTCTTTGCTCCCTTCATAAGAGAGATTTTAAAATACAGAAAGTCGCCAATCTCAAAATTGAGATCTTTTCTTCTCACATCTGCATATGATTTCTATCGGCTCTGAGCTATCTTAAGCCTCTCTCAGATCAACTGCACCTTCTCTAAAGAATCAAACACCATGTCAGGCCTACTACTATGGCCTAACCTACTTCAAACAAAACAGTGGGAGATATACATCTCCTCCCATAAAGTGCCTCAAACGGATCCATCTGAATACTGGAATGATGGTTGTTAATATATCGGAACTCAATCAAATGTATGTGGCCATCCCAATTTCCCTTAGAGTAAACACCACATGCTCTCAAGATATCTTCTAAAGTCTAAATGGTAATTTCTGCTTGACCATCTGTCTGAGGGTGGAAGGTTGTACTGTGGTGGCCTTGGGTACTACGACCTTTTTGGAAGGCTTTCCAAAAGTGAGAGGTAAACTGCGTACCACTATCTGAAATAATGGACAATGGGTCACCGTGTAATTTGACCAACTCTCTGACATAGACCTTGGCATAGTCCTCTACCGAGTAAGAAGTATGAACTGGCAAGAAATGGGTTGATTTGGTCATCCAGTCCACAATGACCCAAATCAAATCATGCTGATCACAAGTACGAGGAAAACCTGTCAGGAAGTCTATGTTTACTTCTTCCCATTTTCATATAGGAATACTAAACTCCTGCATGGAACCACTAGGCTTTTGGTGCTCAATCTTAACCTACTGACATGTAGAGCACTTAGCTAAAAACTCTGCAGTGTCTCTCTTTATCTGAGTGTCCCCTAGATGAATCACGTAATGTATACCATGCACTTCTGCAAGAATTCATTGTCTCACACCATCCATACATGGCATACATAATCGACCCTGACAACACAACACACCATTTCCCCCTTGAGAGAAAACCTCCACTTTCTGGTCTCTGACTGACTCTTTCAGATTAACTAAATTGTGATCTTTGTCCTGCTTTTCTTTTACTTTGGAAACCAAAGATTATTCTAACCCATTCTGCATCCATACACTAACCTCAGGTGAATCAACCAAATGGACACCTAGTCTGGTAAGCTAATGAACTTCCTGAGCTAACTTTTTCTTACCATTCTCCACATGAGCAGCACTACCCATGGAAATTTTACTGAGAGCATCAACCACTACATTGGCCTTGCTCTAGAGATATAGAACACTCATGTAATAATCTTTCAACAACTCGAACCAGCTCCTCTGACGTAGGTTCAACTCTTTCTAAGAGAATACATACTGTAGGATTTTGTGGTCTGTGAACACATCCACATGCACCCCATACGAATAGAGCCTCCAAATCTTTAAGGCAAACACAAAAGTTGTTAACTCTAAATCATGGGTAAGGTAATTTTTTTCATGGGGCTTAAGCTGCTTAGAGGAATAGGCCAAAACCTTACCCTTCTGCATGTAAACATACACCAAACCAAATCTAGAAACATCACAATGCAAAAAAAAATCCATTTGAACCATCGGTTAAAGTAAAAAATAAGGTTGTAGTGAGTCGAGTGTTCAACTCCTAAAAACTCTTCTCACAAGAATCAGACCACTAGAACTTGACTTTCTTCTGAGTCAATCTTGACATGGGAGATGCAATAGATGAATATCATTCAACAAACCATCGATAATAGCCAACCAAACCCAAGAAACTCCTGATATCTGATGGAGAGATGGGTCTGGGCTAATTTCTTACTACTTTGGTCTTTTGATAATAAACTCTAATGCCATCACTAGAAACTATAGGACTAAGGAAAGCTACTCACATTAGCCAAAATTCGCATTTACTAAATTTGGCAAACAACTGATGGGCTCAGAGGGTTTATAATACTATTCTGAGATGGTCTTCGTGACCATGTTCACTGTGGGAGTAGGTAAGAATTTCATTTATGAATACTATGATGAACATATCCAAGTACTGCTTGAACACACGGTTCATCAAGTCCATGAAAGTTGTTGGGTCATTGGTAAGATTAAATGACTTGACTAGAAAAGTAAAGTGACCGTACCGAGTTTTAAAAGCCATTTTCGGAATTTCACATTCTTTGACTATGATCTAATAATAGCATGATCTGAGTTCTATCATAGAAAAGTAACTATCACCCTAAAGTTGGTTGAACAAGTCATCAATTGTGGAAAGCGGATACTTATTCTTTACTGTGACTTTGTTCAACTGACACTAGTCAATACACATCTTGAGAGAACTATCTCTCTTTTGCACCAATAGGACTGGTGCACCCCATAGAGAGACACTGGGTCTGATGAATCCCTTATCTAGGATATCCTTCAACTATTTTTTTAACTCTTTAAGTTAAATTGGAGACATTCTCTATGGAGGAATAGAGATGGGCTGAGTATCTGGAAGAATGTTTATTCTGAAGTCAATTTCCCTTTCGGGTGGAAATTTTGAAAGATCTTTGGGAAACACTTCTGGAAATTCACTTGCTACAGGAAGTGACTCAATATTAGGAGTCTCGGAACTAGAATATTTGACGCACATAAGATGATAGAAACACCCCTTGGATATCATTATTCTTGCTCTAAGGTATAAAACAAGATGACTCTTAAGCTCTGTGGTACTACCCCTCCACTGTAGGATAGGTTCATCCATAAACTAAAAATAGACAACTATATTTCTTAAGTGAAATAAAGCATAGCATGAATGAAGCCAATTCATTCCGAGAATGGCGTCAAAATCTATCATTTCTAACTCTTCAAAGTCTGCTAAAGTAACTTTCTAAAACACCATAACCAGACAGTTACTACATACCCATCGGGCTGTGATAGACTTACCCATTGAGGTAGGGATTGAGAAGGGCTTTGCTAGAATTTCTGTACTAACTCCAAAGTCAACAGTTATATAAAGAGTTGTAAAGGACAAAGAAGCTCTTGAATCTAGGAAAGCATAAATATGTAAATGATAAACGTGTAACGTACCTGTGACCACATTAGGAGAACTTTCCTGATCCAGTCAGGAATGAATGCATATAGCCTATTTTGGGGTTGCCCAATGGTGGCACTAGATGTGACACCCTGCTTAGATGGGTAATCGGATTGAGCTGCGGGATGATTATGCTGACTTTGTGAACCCACCTAAGGATTCTCTTTCATCCTATGGCTTGGCTTGCTATATTGAAAACATAGATAACTACCAGCTCTTCAGATACCCTGATGGTTAATGCTATATTTTTGGCTAAGAGTATTTGTTCGAGCAATGCTAACACTACCCAGATATTTAAAGCCTGGAGACCTATCCTTATTACTATTTCTGAATTTTGGCGTCGGAATAGTAGCTAAAAATGGAGATGGGACTAAAGATTTTGGGAAGATATGAGGATGATTACCCCCTCTAACTTAGGTAGAGTAAAGTTGAAGCTACATTGTCTATCCCACTTTCTTTCCCTCTTTTTCTCCTAAGTTTTTTGCTCCTCTATCTATTGAGCATGAATCAGCAATCTAGGAAAATCTATCTCCTTAATCAACATTGTAGTCCTGCACTCCTTAACCACACTATTAGACACATAAGACATGAAGTTACTCATCTTAGATCTGCTATCAGCTACCACATATAGATCATATCTGACCAACTGAATAAACTTGAGGGAATACTCTTTCTCACTCATAATACCCTGCTTTAGTTTAATAAACTCTAAAAAAATTTCTTCCCTCAACTCCAACGGGAAAAACCTATCTAAAAAAGTAGTAGCAAACTCTTTAAATTCTATGGGACCTGCATCTACGGCCCTATCTACCTTCCATTGCTTAAATCATGTATGAGCCATATCTTGTAACTGATAGGCAGCTAAATCAACACTCTCACTAGAAGTTACCCCATAATATATGTTACCTTCTGCAGCATGTCAAGGAATTTATATGGGTCCTCTTCAAACTTAGACCCTGAGAATGAAGGGGTGTTAATTCGGGTGAAGTCCCTAATTCTAGCTGCAGCAGTATTGCCCACTAGGTTGGCCTGAATGGTAGTTGGTTGATCATTCTAGGTTGCTACAAAATAGGCTAGTGTGGTGAAAGCTGCCTTGAATTCTGCATGAGAAACATGGTTTTTTAGGGGATCTTTCTTAATGGGCAGAGGTGCAGGATGGTTTTTAGTTCTTCTTTCATTGGTCTTTTATGGTGGCATGTTCTATAAACAGAAGGGAAACTGGATTAAATAGAGATTTAAATTGAGTTTATGCTCACACGCACAACATAAATACAAAAAAAGGGAACTTTACTAAAAACGCCTCATAGTCTCTTTTTCATAAGAGTTACACTCTACACACCTATGCATAAGAATCCACTTGATGTGGCTTTTAGACTCCCTATGACTCTTCAGAACCTAGCTCTGATACCAAGTTTGTAACGGCTCAAGTCTACACCTTGGACATCACACGGTGCTTACAATCTCAAAGGACCACAACCTAACTCATGACTGGTAACTGCTGTAAGAACTGAAAAATAATACTAAAAACATATATGAAAGTATAATAAAAAATGCCAGAAGGTTCATAAAATACTAAAATAATAACTAAATATACTGATATTAAATCTAAACACTGAGTATGCTAGTCTGAAAACCTCTAATTGTCTGAATATAGAGTTGATGGGACAAGTCGCTAACTAAATCCAACTAATGAACATAATGAATTTGCCGATATGATGAAAAAAAATAATATCCTTGATGGATAAGGATTCACTACTATAACTGCTATTGATAGCCTAAGATACGAAGTACAGTTAAAAACCTGAGCGTCCGAACCTATAATATAAGACATCATAGTACAAAGAAATAGTATGTGTCAGCACGTGAAATGTACTAGTATTCTAAGTGGGTAGGATGATATACATTGGTTCATATGCATGAGATGATAATTGACTTAACGAACATTGTGAAGTAAGTGGATAATTGTAACTACTGAACATAATGAAAATGAAATACAATGCATATAATATCTGTCTGAACTAGATTGAAATGAAGTACTGAGTTCTGATAATTGAAAGTTTTGACTGATACTGAAGTACTAATTTTTTATGGCTAAGTAATTGATAACTAATAGCCATAGTTCTATAGAATTGTCTGAGTTCTTTACTAAATACTGATACTGAAGCTGTAACTATGGGAGTGTTCATCTAACCGACATACCTCGACCAACCTGTTACCAAAGTTGGAAGGGTGTTAGCAACTTGCCAAGGGATACTAACAATGCAGGGTCAACCCTAATATGGAAGAAAGACTCATGAAATATATATATATATATATATATATATATATATATATATATATGATTGCATCAACCCTAGTTTCACAGGAGTATATTTTACCCTAAGCTGGCTACATAGTTCTTTAACGCAGGGACTACTACTAAAGGTCAAACCCTCTGCTGGCAGGAATGCCCCCATCCCTGGGTTAGCTTGATGTTGAATCCTACTCCCAACTGGATCGACACTGAACTGATCACTAAACTGTACTAGACTTGACTGAATTGACACTGATCGTATTGACTGACTGAACTGGACTTAGTTCCCTGTGTTCTGCTACTTTCTGAGTACTACTATTCTTGACCTTTACTGGGATTATTCTATAACTACTTAAACTAAGTAAACAAATATATTTTGTGTAACAAGTACCCTCAGGACTCGATAGCATCAACAGTAGAAAATAACAAATCATGAAAACATAACAATAGTCAATTATTCACAATTCATTCACTGAGACATTTTGTCAAACACAAGGAGGTTATGAACTTGTACATGAATAAGAACACATGCTAAAATGTCATGATTACACTAATTAATTCAAATGGACATTCTAGAAAACACTTGAGGAGCATGATTATTATACATGAAGAATAGCATATAGGGCATCATGGATACAATATAAAGTTGCAATTTCAAAGGGTTTTAACATGGAAATTACATCAAACTACATACATGCTATCTTATGTTCTAGAAACTTATAATTTGATCTTGAATTGAAACCCATACAACAACACAAACATGAGCATATTTAAATTCATTACATGCGTATCATAATTCAAGTTTTAAAAAGGGTTATTAAACTCCAAGGGTGAAAGGAAACCCAAGGATAAACACCTAACATACCTTGATTGTTGATTTTGTTAAGATTGTGGGTGATTTATTGAACTTGAAAGTTGAATTTAATGAACCTAAGGTTGTGTTCTTGAGGGAATTTGTGAAAAAGATGAGAAATTATGCTATTTGGGTCTGTAATCCCGTGTTATAGATCTATTGGGTGAAGAAAAAATGACCCATTTGCCCTTAAAAATGCGGAACAAAACTACAGAAATTACATGGATCGGACTGGCCAGGGCGCCGCGGGCTCTGCAGCTCCGCTCTGGGCAGGGTACCGCGGGCTCCATCATGGCCTCCCTCCAAAACCGAATTGGGCAGGGCACCACGGGCTAATCTCCCCGAGCTACTATTTTGGAGTTTCAAACACGCCTTAACGCTTCTTTAAAAATTCTGAAAATCACCCAAGATGTAGAATTGACTTACCCAATGATGAATCAGCTTGTAAATCGACATTCTAATATAGGAGAGATATAAAATAAGATCATCCAATTTCGGAGGCTAAAATGATTCTAAGTCTTACCACTTCGCTGGAATTTTCTAAGTTTGTGACCTCTTTTTGCATGATATATATGACTAAAATGATTGGGATTTTTGTGTGGTCTTACACTAATGTCATGCATAGATCCATAGCAGTTAAGAAATCAAGAAAGGTGTGCCATATAAAATTTTAAAGGGTTCTCTATTTTCCAGAACTAGTGTATTCAAAATATACTACCTAAGCTTCCATAAATTCTGTATACAAACGTACCTACAAAACAACATAAAATATTAGGCACTAAAAATATCCTAAACAGGTTGATTTTATTTGTTTGCACAATTGAGGAAAAAGAAAGACGAAAAAAAATACTCAAGTGGTGAATCATATAGGCACCCCACCTCCATAAAAACGATATTCATTGTCCCCAATGTATAATATAATCAAGTACTAAACTGTTAAAGGGAGGAAGTATATATGCACCCTAGGTGCTTATGTTATATGACATCTGGCTGGCTGCAATATTAGTTGTTACGGCATTGATGGGTGCACTAGGGTGATCAAAGTACTCAATGAAATAGGTGGCGAAGTATCAGTCTCCATGCTAAACTCAGAAGAACTAATTATTGGTGGTGGGGTACTAGAAGAGATTCCAATAGCTAGAGTTATCATCTCTTCATCTTTTTTTTCCTTAGTACACATCTTTTAAGCTTGATTAATATATAAATTTTCTTTTGTTTTTTTTTCTCTTTTTTAGATCTCTATAGATCTTCTTTATCTTCTCATTTTCTATTACCCATGTCTTTGAGATGCTTTTCCATTCAACCTAGTATGTACTTATCTTCCTCTGACTCCTCCATATTCAAAATTGGGAATGCCAGAATGGGTTTCTATTAAAGGTCAGTAATGAAACTTTGGCCCTCTCTAATTCAGTTGGGAACTTCGTAAATTAGGCATAGTCATTACATTTAGTCTCACACTAATCCTTCCTTTTATATCATCAACAAAGCCATAAAGTCTCCTAAAAGTCACAAGCCCAGCTTTAATAGCTTTCTCAACAAAAGGCTAAAATGGTTATGCAAGAACCTTTAACTATAATTCAAATCTTTAAGACATTTTAACTGTTTTCATAAAAAATATATGGTGTTAGGAGATTCGAAATAAAATTCTACAATAGTTGCAGTGGGAGCTGACACTGTCGTAAGTATGGCTCTAGTCTCACCAAAGGTAGATTGGATAGTAACCAAAATAGTGTTTAGTATTATCTCCATGCCTATGGCTACTCTCAGCACCTCTAAAGATATACCTTCCATGGATTGAATATAAGATCTAAGATCATAAACATTGGTTTGTGCACTCATAATTCAAAATTGATCTTATCTTTAGACCTATCGGTTTCATGTTTCTTTGATATGACATACTCATCATCAATCCCTACTTGCACCGACACTTGAGTTTATATACAGAAACTAGTAATGAAAAAAATAGAGGACTTTGTTTCTTAGATCCTTATTTTATAAGCAACGATCTTCCCAAAATTAATCCTGTACCCTAACATCAGAATATCCATCACAAATACTCTATACTAAACTAATTGATTTTTCATTTAAGCAGGATAAAACCAAAACAGCACCACTACTTACCAAAATTTTTCTATGAAGTTTATGGTCTCCTTAAAACTCTTTTACTTCACATTTTTAGCTATGTCTTTGGCCAACCATGGGAGATAATCATTCCTGTCCATCATTTTCTGTCCAAATGATGCAATTATGGTTTGTGTCAATAAATTACTCCCATATAGGAAGTTATCAATAGTTTGATAAAAAATGTTAATCTGGACTCTACGAACTTGAACCCTATTCAAGTTTGGAAAATCTCTTATTTTTTTGCCTTTCTTGTAGTTCTTTTCAAGAGTACCTTTATAACTTGCATAGAACCCATGAACTAAATTGGGGTAATAGTACCTTGGTGTTGTGCGAGTCAATACCAAGACATAATTTTTGAACCATCTCACAATCTCTGGATATTCTATATGTTTGGATTTGGATAATACAATTCAATCCTCTTCAGTAATTTGCCTTTTCAGAATGCCGTTTCCTGTCATCATCAGGCTATTTTGGATGTACTTATAGGAGAGGTTCACTTTCAAATGAATTCCTTCTAAGAATCCTTAATTTTAGTCTTGATGATTTTATCTGAGATAGGTTAACTTCCACCATTAGAATCTTAGTGTCAACAATTATGACTTATTGTGTTTATCTGAAGTCGAGGCCTCCATTATCTCATCAGACTAGGGGGCATGTTGATGTGTTTTAGTATCTTGTCATGTATGGTATCCTTTATCTTCCTCTACTTCTTTGACCCTTGGATGAGTTTATCTCTTAGTTTATGAGTGGTAATGTCATTTTTGGACCATTTGCGAGCTCCTCAACATATAGGTTAGAATTTACGAAGCATACCATATGTGGAGGATTATATTAGAATAAAAACAAACTATACAAATAAATAATTAAAGAAAATGTTACAATATTCTAGCCCTAATGGTTCATAACCCATGGGATGGTCCATTGATTCATCGTTTTGTCTTAAGTAGTGTATATCTTTGAAGCTTAGGTTAATTAGACAGTTTGTCACATATGGAATGATCCACCAGTTAAGCGCTTACTCTTAATAAGCATTTAGGTTCCTGTTGACAGTTGAGGTAACAAATTTTTGAGTGGTTGATGCTGTTTTCGAAGTTGTCGCACCTTCACAAAATTAAACATTTTTATAGGCTACAATTATGAAGTCAATGGTTCGTAGACCATGTGATGTTCCATTGTTTAATCTACTATTTAAAAATATTTTCAAAACAAACCTTGTGGATGGAAACATCTTTCAAATTGTTCAACTTTTTACTATAAAATTATGGTTACAAGCTCCTATGAGGTGTAAATATCATTGCATAAAGAAAAGTGCTACAATTATCTAGACTAGGATTACTCTATATTCACCCTTTCATTTCAAAATTATGTTGGTGGTCCACATAGTTTCACATGAATTTTATTTCAAGAATTCAAAATTTTGTTTACCATCCGACTTAAAAAGATTAAGCGCGTATACTTAAAGTACCAAGATAATACAACATAACTCTACTAATTTAAAGAAAGAACAATAATATTTCATACATTAAGAGAGAGTGATTGAAACCTTACAATTAATTAATGAAAGAAAAGCTTAAGGAAAGGTTTTTATGGTGGTGATGGGTACTTGCACCGATTGGAAAGGTTATATATGGAGTTACAGGCTTGAGTTAATGAAGGATTTTGTGTGTTATGGAGGAGAAATGGAGGTTTGATCGTAGGTGGAAAAGTTTAAGAGGGGATTAAATGTGAACCAATTCTTTTTAAATGGTTCACATTAAATCCCTAGGGTTAGCATCGAGTCAATTTGTTGTTTAGTTGGATCAGGAGTGATTTTTTTTTGTTTAGGTTGTAATCTGATTGGGAGTATTCTGAAGTGTTGGGTTTACACTCGGTGATGGTGGGGTCAGTTCCTTACAAGAAAATGAACTTACATGTGGCCGACATTGGACATATGGTCGACATTGGACGTATGGTCCATTAACTATCCGATAATCCATCTAGAAACCCTTTACGACAATCCGGAATGATTTTAGATTCAGTGACATTAGATGATCAGAGCGATGTTCGGTAAACTAATCAATGGTAGATTGAATTTTCTAGCATCCATAAATAGAATGTATTCCAATTAGATCTGAGATGGTTGAAGTTGCTCGATGGCTCATAACTTTTCCTATCCTCTTTATATAAATTCCAACTATTAAAGTCCCAAAGTGACAGTTGAATCAATGGGTCCATGGGTTTACCCACAAGCCATCACATTTGCTTTCCACTC
Organism: Capsicum annuum; assembly: GCF_002878395.1. NCBI lineage: Eukaryota > Viridiplantae > Streptophyta > Magnoliopsida > Solanales > Solanaceae > Capsicum > Capsicum annuum. Next base: position 59,217,912 of record NC_061116.1, on the reverse strand, counting down.
TAAACAGTTTTAGAGTTTGCACCTGCATACTTCAACAGACACATCAACATATCCAACTCATGAAACGCAATACAAAATAAGTTATACAACAACAATTCATGGGTTTGCTCATAGTAGCACCTAATTTAATATCGCGTCATAACTAAGGTACCTTGATTACTTTGATTTCATCAAGCTACACTAATTCTATCATATTTACCTCCTCAAGAACTCTAAAGTACCGCTTTAAATATTAACCATTAATTTTAAAGCATTACCATTAATTATATTTTCCCGTTTGACTACTCCATAAGACAACTTATGAAACGCCCCGATTATTTGAATCGGAACACTACATGGTGCTCATTATCCTGAAGGACCACAAGGTAACCCATGACTGATATCTCTACCTGTACACTGCATAATATAACATGATAATGCAGAAACATGAACTGAATGACCATAAGATTCAATACTTAACAAACATCTGATAACATAATGTTTGAAAATGGTATAACAATACCAAAAAATATCTAAAATAACTACCTGACATGCAGTAGTCTAAAAGCCTCTAAACTGTCTGAATAAGGATTTGATGGGACATGTCCCCAACTAACTCCATCTACTGAAATAAACTGGAAAGTGAAATAGGAATGTAATCATCATGTCCTCAAAAAAAGAGGACTCACTTCTAACTCTGACTGCTGAGACTGGAATATACTGCTGATCTGGAGCTCGTGCCTCTAAACCTATGGTATAAGAGACCATAGCACAAATTCATCAATACTTTGAATGTACTGGTATGCAAGTGAGGTAGGCTAAATGCATGGGGTTCATATACATGAACAAATATAACTGAGTGACTAACATAAACGTTAGAATACATGCATGACTACGTAATTGTAACTAAGATCGTGTTGGTACTGAATACTATATTAGTGAATATTGAGGGACTGATACTATGTTACTGATTCATGGATAACTGTTTCTAATAGTTCTGATTATGAAGAACTCATCTGATTGACTGTATCTGATAGTCCTGAAGCTAAAGACTGATTACACATGTTCTGATAACTGATAACATAAGTGACTATGTCTAACAGTCCTGAATCTGATGGAAATAGCTCAGTTCTGTACTGTATCTGAGATCATTTCTATAGAGATGGGGATCTCTGAGTTTACTAATAATGAAAAAGATTTGACTTTGTCTGAGATCAGTCCTACCTAGCGGGTGATCTATTTATCTGATTATGCTACAACTGATTGATCATAGTTGAGATCAGTCCTAACTAATAGGTGATCTCCTAATCTATTTGTAATGACAAGGATTAACTGTATTTGATAGTTTTAAATCTGTATTACTGAGCGAAATTAACTGTATCTGACAGTCCTGATTTCTGTAATTAAAATTATGGGATGTATTTATCTAACCGACATGCCCCATACTAAAGTAACTGGGGTCCAACCTTTAACCCTAGCTAGAAGGGTGTCAGTACCACGCCACTGGTAAAGACAACTGTTGTGGAGTTAGTCCTAATATAGGGGGTAACTCCTAGGATCAGGCCTATACATTTAAATGTGCTAACAGGTGATCCCTGAGTATGTCAGTCCTATCTAACGGGTGACATCTCGTACCTATGCTGGCTACATTGTTTTGGAACGTACGGATTGCTTCTAAGGATTTCAGTCCTATCTAGAGGGTAAGTCGCCATCCCTAGGCTCTCTCGGTGCAGAATCCTACTCCCATCTAAAAGACACTGAACTGAACTGATTAGCCGAACTGAACTGATTGACTTAACTAAACTGAGCTGATTAACTGAACTGAACTAATACTAATGGTATTGTCTAGCGGAGCCAAACTGAATTTAATGAGTTTCGTTGACTAAAGGAATGTACTGAGTTCTGAGGACTGACAGAGAATACTAAAGTTACTGAGATAGACTGGGAATACTGAGGTTACTGAGATTATTAAGCTACTGAAATTACTGAGATTTTTGAGATTTCCTGAGTCACATGACTGACTGAGTTCTATGGATCATAGCTTGACTGAGGAGATTGTGAAAACATGACATGGATCTAGGCGCACAACTAAATGTTCAGGTACAAGTATCCCCATGACTCAATGAGAAGAAACTGACATAGCATGGCTTACTTGAATACATGACGAACAACACAATTCATAATTCATATATTGAAAAACTTCATCAAGCATGTGATATGCATAAGCTTGTACATACATAGGGATTTCATGATATCATGCTAGTTGGGGCATTGTTCCTTCATCTAGGCATTTAATCATACACATAATAGGCATAGAATATGTAAACAACATTATAGAACAATCAAACATCATGATTCACATCTAAATTCATCATCCAAGGGTTTTAACCCTAGGTTTACATAAATCTACATCATTACAAAATGATTACATATGCAATTTATCACCAAACATGGATTAGAATGCAATTAGTCATTATCAACATGAACAAAAGCAATCCAATCATGAAATTCATAAAGAAAATCCATAACTTGAATTTAGAAAAGAGATTCTTGGACTTCATGGAGGATAGGAGTCCATGAACGAACACTACGCATACCCTAGCTTGTGATTCTATGAAGATTGATGGAGAGATTCTTAAAATTTTATAGTGAATTCCCTTTGAATTGAAAATTCTATGAAAATCCTAGGGCTTGTTCTTGAGAGTTTTTGAGAGTAATTGAGTATAAGCTGCTGAATTATAGCCAAATATCGTGTTATAAAGATTATATAGGGTGGAAAATTGACCCTTTTAACCCTAGGACATACCTTTAAATTTTGAGAAAATTTCTCGGTTTTCATCCTAGGTGCGACGCGCCACTATCGCGCCAAGTCACTAGAAAGTAACAAATGGAAAATTGCATAGTGGGACGATGCAGAGCTATCGCGTTGCCACCTTGTCTATGACCTGAAAGTTTGGCTTGACATGCCACTATCACAGAGAAACACTAGAAATTGACAATTGCTATTTGACCTATCTCTGCGATGTGCTGAAGGCTCAGGCGATACACTGTCTCATTAAAAAGGCTCAACTCTTCACCCGAGTGTCGAATTTGGGAAAATTTGGTATCGATAGAAAGCTTATTCAATTTACCACATGATAAAAAGTGAAAATCTTAAAAATATCATGTGTAAAAAAGTGTATTAATCTTTCAAAGAAAACTTCTAACATTCTTGGGAAACTTTTCAAGCTAGGAAAAGTAAGGGTTATTACAATATCTCCAATTTGAGAACATTCGTCCTTGAATGAAACTGAGAGTGAGGGGAAGAACATAAACTGACCCATATATTGAACATGAATAACTGAAACATGATCTCATGACTTACATGACTTAAGATCTGAATATAACATACTGAACATGCATATCTGATGCATGACTAATAAGCTCAATTCATGCATATTTGATGCATGATTGATAATTAATTCATAAATATATAACTGAATATGCTGATGAAGTAAATTTCCCACAGTGAAAATGCATGTCTGATGCATAATTATATGACTGAACTAATATATAAATGCATGACTGAATATTCAGGAGTACTTAGTACAAAGTTTGTAATGGGGATCTGAGCATAAACTAAATACCAAGTTTATAATGAACACTTAGCATTAAACTAAGTAAGACTAAGTAGAACTTTTATCTTAAATGGAAATGCTAATGAATCCGATATCGTCTTACTAAACACACATGAGCAGAAATATGAGAACCTAAGTGAGTAAGTTTAAGAAAATTGTTATGTGACTGAAAATCACTGATGACCCTATGATTATGCTAGAAGTATGTATGAAATAAACTTGAGAACATGACTTACACTGAAACATGATACATAAACTGAATTTTGTGAATTGAACTAAGGCTCTGAATACTTGGCCCATAGCTGAGGTTGGGACTTTGAGGGTCAACTTATGAGTACCCTCTACTCTATACTGTATTCTTCATATAAAGGAAACTGAACTTAAGACATAAGAGCATTGGGGAATAATGGGGTATCTCCCTGTTAGGATACTACGTCCCTCTAAGAACGCTCACCTTACTAAGATACTGAGGTGATGCATAAGGCATCCATAGACTGATTTATGAACAAGAGTTTAACTTTAAGCCTATGCTCATTGGCACACACGGATACTAAAAGAAGGAAAACTGTTCCTAAAACATCTTATATCCTCCTACATATAAATATGGTGCACAACACACGCATGTACAAGACTCTACTAGATGCGTATTTTTAGACTTCTTAGGACACTATCGAACCATAGGCTCTGATAATAAATTTTTAATGCCCCAATTTTCTGAACTGAAACATTATACGATGCTCAAGACCCCAAAGGACTACAAGCTAACCCATGACTGATATCTGTATCTGTACACTACATAATAAAATAGGATAATGGGAAAACATGAACTGAAAGTCCATCAGGTTTAATAATAAACAAACATCTGATAACACAATGTCTGAAAATGGTATAACAATACTAAAACAAATCTAAAATAATGGCCTGTGTAATACCCCGCATGTTTCTAAGCTAGTAAGTGAATAAGTATTCCTGCATATGAAATCTCCTATCCCGTGATTCATACTTGAGTACATGACTTACAATAAATATCCTAGTGATATGATAGCTTATGATGCATTACGCATGTTCATATGAGTCACTTAAGGTAATACAAGCTAAGAGTATTTGAATCTATCAAGTTTTAGTGTTTGAATTTTCATGGTTCATCTTTAAATGATTATAACTCGATGTTAATTTGGTATTTCAGCTAATTTAGACCCACAAATTGTAGAGAATAAAATTATCTTTCCAACAATACCAATTTTGTCTTAATCCAATACCCGAGCAAAAAGTTATGCCTATTTTTGTGAGAGACAGTAAGGATAGGCGATTAGTTAGGTGCCACCCAACCTAGCTTAGGAAATCACTTGGGCGCTGCTTAAGTCAGTTCCAGGTGCAAAAAACACTCCGTTTTGAGTTATTTTAAAGGTAATTAAGTCTTTTAACACTCCTTACACGTCCCTTAACTTAACCCTGCGAAATATATTGATTCTAAACATATTACAACCCTATTATCATCTCAAAGCTCATCATCCAAGAGCACTAAAAGATAAAACAACTAGGGTTGCATAACTAATCTTGAAGATCCAATTTTAAGGAAATTTCTCCATCAATCATCAAGAATCTTCCTTCTAAGGTATGCATGAGTTGATTCATGGACTCCTTTCATCCATGAAGCTCAAGAACTATCTTCTAAATTTTATATCATGATGTTTATGTTGTTGGTGGTTGATGTTCATGTGGTTAAAGTTTGATGATGCCTAAGATAGGATCTTTGTATGTTTATTGTGAGTATGGTGGTATTTAACATATAAATATATGAAATTAGAGGTTGAATATTTGTAATCTTGATGAATACACCTATGACAAAGATGTGCATTTAAGGTGTTTGTGAAAATACTTAAGGGAATAGAAATCATGCTTTTATGACATAATAAGTCCTAAATGACTATTCCATGTTCTATGTTTATGTTCAACGTGATCCCCGTGCTTATGTCTTGAATTGAAGAAGTTGTACGAGATGCTCATGATATTGTTGCAATATGGAATGACCATGTTATTGAAGCCTTGCAAGTATATACATATTTTGTGCATTCTCGATCATGTGATAGTTTTATGAGAATTGTTCTTATTATGAAATCCTTACTTATGATATTGTGGATTATGGACTCAAATCTTGTGATCAAGTCATGTCATGTGTGTCAGTTTCCTCACATCGAGTCCTGGGGGTACTTATACCCGCCAACTATAGCTGTGTACCTAGAGCCATGTCATGTTTCACGATATCTAAACTCAAGCTATGATTCCATAGACTTCAATCAGTCATATGACTCAGGAAAACCTCATGATCTTAGTCAGTTGTCAGATATCAGTAACATTCCACCAGTCAACGGAATTCAGTAAGATTAAGTCATGCACAGTTAGTTATTCATGTTCAGTCCCTCCAGATGGGAGTAGAGGTTAGAACCAAGTGAACCCAAGTATGGGAACTCACCCGCTAGTTCAGAGTGTGATACTTAGTAGTCATCCTTATGTTCCAGAACTACGTAGCGAGTGTAGGTTGAGTACCCGCTAGATAAGGGTCACTTACAGGCTGTCCTTACCCATGGCATGGTATTAACACCCCTCCAGTAGGGGCAGAGATTGGACCCCAGCTTAGACATAACGGCATACATGGGGCATGTCGGTTAAACACTAGTTCCCACAGTTTTAGTATCAGTCTTAATAAAAGAACTCAGGGCATTCTTTAGGTTTTAGTATATACAGGTCTATCAGATACAGTCATCCATGTTATTAGTTTCAGTATCAGTCATGATAGTTATCAGTAAACCATGTATTAGCTTATAGGTCATGCTATCACGTATTCACGGTCCCAATTTCTATATATGTGTTTACACTCCCACATTTATATTAGTCAGTCAGTGTTGTTCATGCATGAAACCCTTTATGTTCATCCCACCTTCCTCGTATACTCAGTACTCTAGTTGTACTAACGCATTTGCGCTATGGTGCTTTGTTTTCATATTACACTATATGTTCCGAGACACGAGCTCCAGCCCAGCAGTAACGGTAGCATTCTAGTCGTAGAGACACAGTGAGTCTTTATTAATTCGAGGCTAATATGGTTTGATAAATTTATTTAGTTCTTCAATTCAGTTTTACAGAGTTAGTTGGAGATATATTCCTTCAACTCCTTATTCAGATAGTTTAGAGGCTTTCAGATTTACGTTCAGAGTTAGCTTTCAGATTGAATTGTTTTGGGTATTTTCACCCCCATAATTTTATTCAATTGGACCTTATGGCCTTATATTTCTATGTATTCCACATTATTATATCATGATTTTCAGTATACAAGTATAGATATCAGTCATGGGTAAGCTTGTGGTCCCTCGGGGTCATGAGCACCGCGTAGCATTTTGGTTCAGCAAATCGGGGTGTTACAAACTTGGTATCAGAGCCTAAGGTTCAATAGAGTCCTAGAAAGTTTGAAAGCTGTATCTAGTAGAGACTTGTACATGGGTGTGCTGCACGCCACATTTATGTGTGGAGGCTATAATATTTTTTAGGAACAGTCCTCTTTCTTCATTATTCATGTCATGCTAGTGAGCATAATCACAAGTTAAACTCTCAGTCTAATCCATTCTTCTATTATTCTAGACCATGGCCCCAAAAAGAAGAAACCAGCTAGCTCCTCAGCCCGAAGATCCTTTGGACGAACATGTTTCCCATGTGGAGTTTAGAGCCATATTTACCATACTTGCTCAGTCCATAGCTGCATAAAATGAACGACCACCAGTTATTCTGGCAAATCCAGTGGTTCGAGACTTCACCCAGATGAACCCTTCATCTTTCCGTGGGTCTAAGTCTGAAGAGGACACTCAGGAGTTCATTGACCAAGTCCAGAAGGTCATTGACATCATGGGTGTTACTTCTATTAAGAGTGCTGAGCTATCCTCCTACCAGTTATAGGATGTTGCTCATGATTGGTACACAAATTGGAAGTCTGAGAGGTTAGATAATACAGGCCCTATCAAGTGGGAGGAATTTGTCACGACCTTCTTAGACAGATTCTTTTCCCAAGATCTGAGGGTAGCCAAAGTTCTTGAGTTCATCAACCTCAGGCAGGGGAATATGACAGTTAGGGAGTATTCTCTCAGATTTACACAGCTAGCCAAGTATGCTCCTCATGTAGTTGTAGAGAATAAAGCTAAGATGAGCAAGTTCGTGTCAGGGGTCAACGATAGTATGGTTAATAAGTGTAGGTCTGCAATGCTGATCGATGATATGACCTTAGCTAGACTCATGAGCTATGCCCAGCAAGTAGAAGAGCAGAAGTTTAAGATAAGGGAGAGGCAGAACAAGAGAGCAAGGTCAGGTAACTTTAACTTTGATCACCCCAAGTCAGATAGAGGAAACCATCCACAGTTTTGCTCCAAGTCAGCCGTTCTAGCTCCTTTCTCTGCCAGCGCTCCAGTGCTAAAGTTCAGAGATGGTAATAGAGACAAAGCGCCAGGCTCTAAATCTCAGGGCAATGTTAGTAGTGTTCGAATGAATCCCTCTTGTCAGACTTGTGGTAAGAACCATAAGGGCATTTGTAGAGTCGGTAGTGATGTCTGTTTTGGTTGTGGCAAGCCAGACTACAGGATTAGGGAGTGTCTGTAGTCAAGTCTTTAGGGTCAGCAAAATCATTCTACAACTCAGTCTAGTTGCCTGAACCAGTAGGGTGCCATTTCCAGTGCTACCAGTAGGCAATGCCCAAATAGTCTCTATACTCTTCAGTCCTGACATGATTAGGAAAATACTCCTAATATCGTTCCTGGTACGTTACATATTTTCTATGTTCATGTTTATGCTTTGCTAGACCCAGGTACATCTTTGTCTTTTGTTACTCCATACATAACAGGCGATTTTCGAAGTCCCGAAGTCCAAGCATAGCTCTTCTCAGTCTGTACCCCAGTGGGTAAAACCATCAAGCCCGGCGAGTATACAGGAACTGCCCGGTTATGATATCTCAAAAATCTACGTCAGCAGATTTAGTGGAGTTAGAGATGACTGATTTTGATGTCATTCTCAGCATGGATTGACTTCATTCCTGCTATGCCATAGTCGACTACAAAAATAGGATTGTTCAGTTTTAGTTCCTGAATGAGCCCATCCTAGAGTGGAAGGGTAGCATTTCAGCATTCAAGGGTCAACTTATTTCCTACCTTTGGGTAAGAAAAATGATTTCTAAGGGGTGTGTGTATCATCTCGTGCATGTAAAAGATTCCAGTTCTGAATCTCCCAGCCTCGAAATAGTCCGCGTTGTTAATGAATACTCAGATATCTTTCTCGAAGATCTTCCAAGCATTCATCTTTAAAGGGAAATAGACTTCGGCATAGACATTCTTTCGGATACTTAACCTATTTCTATTCCACCATACAAAGTGTCACCAACAAAACTCAAGGAACTAAAATATTAGTTGAAGGATCTCTTAGATAAGGGATTTATCAGACCCAGCATTTCCCCATGGGGTGCACCGGTATTATTCATGCGCAAGAAAGATGGTGTTCTCAGGATGTGTATTGATTACCGTCAACTCAACAAGGTCATGGTCAAGAACAAATATCCTTTTCCAAGGATTGATAATCTATTCGACCAAATTTAGGGTGCCAGTTACTTCTCAAACATAGACCTCAGATCAGGCTATCATCAGCTCAGAGTTAGAGAATGTGACATTTCGAAGATAGATTTTCGTACTCGGTATGGTCACTTCGAATTGTTAGTCATGTTATTTGGTCTTACCAATGCCCCTGCAGCTTTTATGGACTTGATAAATCGTCTGTTCAAGCAGTACTTGGACATGTTTTTCATAGTCTTTATAGATGATATTCTGGTCTATTCTCACACAGAGCGTGTTATGCAGACCATCTCAAGATTGTTCTTTAGACTCTCAGGGATCACTAGTTATTCGCTAAGTTTAGCAAGTGCAAATTTTGGCTAAGATCAGTAGCATTCCTTGGCCATATAGTTTTCGGTGATGGAATTAGAGTAGATCCTCAGAAAACTGAGGCTGTAAGAAACTGGCCCAGACCTATATCTCTATTAGATATTAGGAGTTTCTTGGGTTTGGATGGCTATTATAGATGGTTTATTGAGGGATTTTCTTATATTGGATCTCCCATGTCCAGATTGATTCAGAAAAATATTAAGTTTTAGTGGTCAGATTCATGTAAGAAGAGCTTTCAAGAGTTGAAGACTCAACTCACCTCAGCTCTAGTTCTAGCTATTCCAGATGGCTCAGATAGTTTCGTAGTCTATTATGAAGCATCCAAAGTGGGTTTAGGTTGTGTCCTCTATTAGCATGGTAAGGTCATAGCCTACGCCTCCAGACAGGTAATGCCACATGAGAAGAATTATCCTACTCATGATCTTGAGTTAGCAGCGATAGTTTTTGCCTTGAAGATTTGGAGGCATTATCTCTATGGAGTTTATATAGATGTCTTCACAGACCATAAGAGCCTCCAGTATGTATTTTCCCAGAAAGATCTCAATCTTCTCCAAAGAAGGCGGTTAGAGCTCTTCAAGGATTACGACATGAGTTTTCTTTATCATCCGAGCAAGGCCAATGTTGTAGCCGATGCTCTCAGTCGACTCTCTATGGTTAGTATTTCTCATGTTGAGGATAGTACGAAAAAGATGGCTCAGGAGATCCATCATCTTGCCAGACTAGGCGTTGTCTTAGTCGATTCTTTAGAGGGTGGTGTATGTGTTCATAGTAGTTCAGAGTCATCTTTATTTTCTAAGGAGAAAGAGAAATAAGACAGGGATCCTAGCCTTTTCAAGCTCAAAGAGTCAGTTCAAAATCAGAAAGTCGAGGTTTTCTCCCTAGGGGGAGATGGTGTTTTTCATTGTCAGGGTCGTCTATGTGTTCCAGGTGTAGATGAATTAAGGCAGAAAATTCTTGCAGAAGAGCATGGTGCATGATACACTATTCATCCAGGGACCACTAAGATATACCGTGACACGTGGGAGATCTATTGGTGGAGTGGGATAAAGAGAGATATTGCAGAGTTTATGGCTAAGTGCTCTACATATTAGCAGGTTAATATAGAGCATCAGAAACCTAGTAGTTCTATGCAAAAGTTCACCATTCCTACTTGGAAGTGGGAAGAAGTTAACATGGACTTCGTTATGGGTTTGCCTAGAACTCATCATCAGCATGATTCAGTTTGGGTCATTATAGATAGAATTACCAAGTCAGCTTATTTCCTTCCTGTTCGTATTTCTTATTCCTCCGAGGATTATGCCAAACTCTGTATAAGGGATTTAGTAAGGTTACACGGTGTTCCACTATCTATCATCTCAGATAGAGGTACCCAGTTTACCTCTCACTTTTGGAAAGCATTCCAAAAGGTTCTCAGTACCCAAGTCCATCTCAGCACAACATTTTATCCTCAGATAGATGGTCAAGCAGAGAGGACCATTCAGATTCTTGAAGATATGCTAAGGGCATGTGCAATTGACTTCAAGGGAAGTTGGGACGACCGCTTTCCTTTAATTGAGTTTGCATACAATAATAGCTGTCATTCTAGTATTTAGATGGCTCTATTAGAAGCTCTCTATGGTAGGAGATTTAGATCTCTGATTGGTTTTTTCAAAGTTAGTGAGGCCTCAATCGTAGGTCCTAAATTAGTATTCGACGCCTTAGAGAAAGTTTAGTTTATCAGAAAGAGACTCTAGGCTGCTTAGAGTCGATAGAAGTCCTATGAATTTGTAGAAAGGATCTTGAGTTCGAGGTTAATGACTATATCTATCTTAAGATCTCTCCCATGAATGGAGTGAAGAGATTTGGAAAGAAAGAGAAATTCAGTCCCCGGTATATCAGTCCCTTCAGAATTCTTTATCCCTTCGGCAAGATAGCTTATGAGCTTGAGTTGCCTTCAGATCTAGCCTCAGTCCATCAAGTCTTCCATTTCTCTTTTCTATAAAAGTGCATAGGTGACCCAGCAGTTGTTGTCCCTATTCAGAGCATGGACATTCAGAACAACCTCTCTTATGAAGAGATTCCAGTCGAAATCTTAGATTATCAGAATCGTAGATTGAGGAACAAAGATGTCCCTCTAGTGAAGGTTCTTTGGTAAAATTAGTCTCTTGAGGGAGTAACTAGGGAAACAGAAGTAGATATGCGTACCAAGTATCCTCAACTCTTCCCTGCCAATTTAGATCAAGCTCAAGGTAACAGTTGTCATTAATCTTATTTAGTTTCACATTCATGGTTCCAGTATAAAATTGATACTTATTAACCATTTCATACTCAGTCCTGCATTCATGTGTCAGCTGTCCGTGCATTAGATATGTACGAATTCAGTATGTTTAGCATGTTAGACATGAGATCAAGTTGTAGTTCTTTATGTTCAATTAAGGTTCTATTGTCTAGTATCCCTTCTCAGTAAATTCTCATTCGAGGACGAACGTTCCCAAGGGGGAGATATTGTAATACCCTACATGTTTCTAAGTTAGGAAGTGAATAAGTATTCCTACGTATAAAATCTCCTATCCTGTGATTCATACTTGAGTACATGACTTACAATGAATATCATAGTGATAGGATAGCTTATGATGCATTAAGCATGTTCATATGAGTCACCTAAGGTTATACAAACTAAGAGTTTTTGAATACATATAGTTTTAGTGTTCAATTTTGCAAGGGTCATCTTTGAACGAGTATAACACTTTGTTAATTTGGTATTTTGGCTGGTTTAGACCCACCAAATTGTAGAGAATTGAATTATCTTTCCAATGATACCAATTTTGCCTTAATCTAATACCCGAGCGAAAAGTTATGCCCATTTTTGTGAGAGACAGTAAGGATAGGCGTTTGGTAAGGCACCGCCCAACCTAACATAGGCGATTGGTTAGGCGCCACCCAACCTAGCTTAGGAAATCACTTGGGCACCACCTAAGTCAGTTTCAGGTGCCAAAAATGCTCCGTTTTGAGTTATTTTAATGGTAACTAAGTCTTTTAACACTCCTTACACGTCCCTAAACTTAACCCTATGAAATATATAGCTTCTAAACATATTACAACCCTATTATCATCTCAAATCTCATCATCCAAGAGCACTAAAAGAGAAAAACAACTAGGGTTGCATAACTAAGCTTGAAGATCCGATTTCCAGGAAATTCCTCCGTCAATCATCAATAATTTTCCTTCTAAGGTATCGTGAGTTGATTCATGGACTCCTTTCATCCATGAAGCTCAAGAACCATCTGCTAAATTTTGTATCATGATGTTTATGTTGTTGGTGGTTCTTGTTCATGTGGTTGGAATTTGATGATGCCTACGATGGGATCTTTGTATGCTTATTGTGAGGATATGGTGGTATTTAATGTATAAATATGTGAAATTGGTAGTTGAATATTTATAATCTTAATGAATCCACCAATGCCAAAGATGTACATGTAAGGTGTTTGTGAAAATACCTAAGGGAATAGAAATCATGCTTTTATGACATAATAAGTCCTAAATGACTATTCCATATTCTAAGTTTATGTTCAACGTGATCCCCGTGTTATTGTCTTGAATCGAAGAAGTTGTATGAGAAGCTCATGATATTTTTGTGATATGGAATGACCATGTTATTGAAGTCATGCAATTATATACATGTTTTGTACATTCCTGATCATGTGCTAGTTTGATGAGAAATATTCTTATTATGAATCCTTACTTATGATATTGTGAATTGTGGACTCAAATTTTGTGATCAAGTCATGTCATGTGTGTTAGTTTCCTCCTATCGAGTCCTAGGGGTACTTGTACCCGAAAACTATAGCTGTGTGCCTAGAGCCATGTCATGCTTCATGATAACCGAATTTAAGCTATGATTCCGTAGACTTCAGTAAGTTATGTGTCTTAGGAAAACCCTTATGATCTTAGTTAGTTCTCAGATATCAGTAACATTCTGCCAGTCAACGGAATTCAGTAAGATTAAGTCATCCTTCAGATGGGAGTTGAGGTTAGCACCAAGTGAACCCAAGGATGCGAACTCACCTGCCAGTTCAGGGTGTGATTCTTAGTAGTCATCCTTATGTTCCAGAACTACGTAGCCAGCTTAGGTTGAGACATCTTAAACCATCAGCTTAGGGTTGATGAGGTGCATTAACCCATCAGTTTAGGGTTCCCACCGTTCTCATTGAGTTCCCGCCAGATAAGGTTCACTCAAAGACTGTCCTTACCCGTGGTACGATATTGACACCTCTCCAGTCAGGGTAGAGTTTGGACCCCATCTAAGCCATTTGGGCATACATGGGGTATATCGGTTAAACAGTTCTTCCCACAGTTTTAGTATCAGTCCTAATAAAAGAACTCAGGGCGTTCTTTAGATTTTAGAATATACAAGACTGTTAGATATAGTCGTCCGTGTTATCAGTTTCAGTATCAGTCATGACAGTTATTAGTAAACAATGTATTAGCTTACAGGTCATGCTATAATGTATTCATGGTCACATTTTCTATATATATGTGTTTGCACTACCACATTCATAATAGTCAATCAGTATTGTTCATGCATGAAACCCATTATGTTCACCCTACCTTCCTCGTATACTCAGTACTTCAGTTGTACTGACATATTTGTGCTATGGTGCTTTTTTTTCATGTTACACCATAGGTTCCGAGACACGAGCTCCAGCCTAGCAGTAGCGGTAGCATTCCAGTCGTAGAGATACAGTGAGTCCTCATTGACTTAAAGTACAATATGAGTTGATAAATTTATTTAGTTCTTCTGTTCAGATTTACGGAGTTAATTGGAGACATATTCCTTCAACTCCTTTTTCAGATAGCTTAGAGGCTTTCAGATTTATGTTCAGACTTAGCTTTCAGATTGACTTGTTTAGGGTATTTTAACCCCCATAATTTTATTCAGTTGAACCTTATGTCCTTATAGTTCTATGTATTCCACACTATTATATCATGATTTGTAGTATATAGGTACAGATATCAGTCATGGGTTAGCTTTTAGTCCCTCGGAGTCATGAGATTGTGGACCTTGAAAGATGAGGACTTACTTCTAACTCTAACTACTGAGACTGAAATCTACTGCTGATTCTGGAGCTCGTGCCTCTAAACCTATGGTATAAGACACCATAGCGCGAATGTGTCAGTACTTTAGATATACTGGTATGCAAGTGAGGTAGGATATATGTATTGGGTTCATATTCATGAACAAATATAACTGACTTACTACCATGAACATAAGAATACATGCATGACAATATAATTGTATCTAAGATCGTATTGGGACTGAATACTATATTACTGAATACTGAGGGACTGTACTATGTTGCTGATACATGGATTACTGTGTCTAATAGTTATGATTATAAAGAAATGGTCTAGTTGACTATATCTAATAGTCCTAAAGCTAAAGACTTATTACATATATTTTGATAACTGATAACATTTGTTACTTTGTCAGACAGTCCTGAATCTGATAGAACTAGCTGAGTTCCATATTGTATCTGAGTAACTAAATTTTAGATTAATCCTATCTGTTAGAGGATCTCTTAGTATACTGATAATGAAGAAGATTTAACTTAGTTTGAGATTAGTCCTACCTAGTGGGTGATCTATGAATCTAATTATGCTGTAACTAATTGATCATCGTTAAGTTCATTCTTATCTTATGGGTAATCTCATAGTCTATTTGTAATGTCAAGGATTGACTGTATCTGATAGTTCTAAATATGTATTACTAAGCTGAATTGACTGAGTTTGACAGTCCGGATTTTTGTAACTGAAACTGTGGGATGCATTTATCTAATCGACATGCTCCAACTAAAGTAACTGGGGTCCAACCTATAACCCTAGCTAGGAGGGTGTAAGTACCACACCACAGGTAATGATAACTGTCGTGGAGTCAGTCCTAATATAGTGGGTGACTACTACGATCAGTCCTATACATTTAAATGTGCTTACGGGTGATCCCTGAGTATGTCAGCCTTATCTAATGGGTGATATCTTTTAAAGAGTATAACTCTTTATTAATTTTGTATTTTGGCTGATTTAGAACCACCAAATAGTGGAGAATTGAATTATCTTTCCAACGATACCAATTTTGCCTTAATCCAATACCCGAGCAAAAAGTTATGCCCATTTTCGTGAGAGAAAGTAAGGATAGGCGATTGGTTAGGCGCCGCCCAACCAAACAATGGTAATTGGCTAGGCGCCGCCCAACCTAGCTTACGCAATCTCTTGGGCACCGCCTAAGTCAGTTCCAGGTGCCAAAAACACTCCGTTTTGAGTTATTTTAATGGAAATTAAGTCATTTAACACTCCTTACACGTCCCTAAACTTAACCCTATGAAATATATAGCTTCTAAACATATTACAACCCTATTATCATCTCAAATCTCATCATCCAAGAGCACTAAAAGAGAAAAACAACTAGGGTTGCATAACTAATCTTGAAGATCCGATTTCAAGGAAATTCCTCCATTAATCATCAAGAATTTTCCTTCTAAGGTACGCGTGAGTTGATTCATGGACGCCTTTCATCCATGAAGCTCAAGAACCATATTCTAAATTTTGTATCGAGATTTTTATGTTGTTAGTGGTTCACGTTCATGTGGTTGGAATTTGATGATTCCTACGATGGGATCTTTGTATGTTTATTGTGAGGATATGGTGGTATTTAACGTGTAAATATGTGAAATTGGTGGTTGAATATTTATAATCTTAATGAGTCCACCATTGCCAAAGTAGTGCATGTAAGGTGTTTGTGGAAATACCTAAGGCAATAGAAATCATGCTTTTATGAAATAATAAGTCCTAAATCACTATTCCATATTCTAAGTTTATGTTCAACGTGATCCCCGTGTTATTGTCTTGAATTGAAGAAGTTGTACGAGAAGCTCCTAATATTTTTACGATATGGAATTACCATGTTATTGAAGCCATGAAAGTTTATACATGTTTTGTACATTCCCGATCATGTGATAGTTTGATGAGAATTATTTTTATTATGAAATCCTTACTTATGATATTGTGAATTGTGGACTCAAATTTTATGATCAAGTCATGTCATGTGTGTTAGTTTCCTCCTATCGAGTCCTAGGGGTACTTGTACCCAAAAACTATAGCTGTGTGCCTAGAGCCATGTCATGCTTCACGATAACTGAACTCAAGCTATGATTCCATAGACTTCAGTCAGTTATGTGTCTCAGGAAAACCTTATGATCTTAGTCAGTTGTCAGATATCAGTAACATTCTGCCAGTCAATGGAATTTAGTAATATTAAGTCATGCACAGTCAGCTATTCATGTCTAGTCCCTCCAGATGGGAGTAGAGGTTAGCACCGAGTGAACCCAAGGATGCGAACTCACCCACCAGTTCAGGGTGTGATTCTTAATAGTCATCCTTGTGTCCCAGAACTACGTAGCTAGCATAGTTCGAGACATCTTAACCCATCAGCTTAGGGTTGATGAGGTCGTTTAACCCATCAGTTTAGGGTTCCCACCGTTCTCATTGAGTACCCACCAGATAAGGGTCACTCATAGGTTGTCCTTACCAGTGGCACGGTATTGACACCCCTCCAGTTAGGGCAGAGATTGGACCCCATCTAAGCCGTAAGGGCATACATAGGGTATTTCGGTTAAGCACTACTTCCAACATTTTTAGTATCAGTCTCAATAAAAGAACTCAGGGCATTCTTCTAATTTTAGTATATACAGGACTATTACATACAGTCGTCCAAGTTAACAGTTTTAGTATCAGTCATGACAGTTATCAGTAAACCATGTATTAGCTTATAGGTCATGCTATCATGTATTTATGGTCACATTTTCTATATATATGTGTTTGCACTCCCACGTTCATATTAGTCAGTCAGTATTGTTCATGCATGAAACCCTTTATATTCACCCGACCTTCTTCGTATACTTAGTACTCTAGTTGTACTGACATATTTGCTCTATGGTTCTTTCTTTTCATGTTACACCATAGGTTCCGAGACACGAGCGCCAACCTAGCAGTAGCAGTAGTATTCCAGTTGCAGAGACAGAGTGAGTCCTCATTGATTTAAAGGACAATATGATTTGATAAATTTATTTAGTTCTTCTGTTCAGTTTTACGGAGTTAGTTCGAGACATGTTCCTTCAACTCTTTTTTTAGATTGATTAGAGGCTTTAAGATTTACGTTCAGACGTAGCTTTCAGATTGAGTTGTTTTGGGTATTTTCACCCGCATAATTTAATTCAATTGAACCTTATGGCCTTACAGTTCTATGTATTCCATACTATTATATCATGATTTGTAGTATATAGGTACAGATATTAGTCATAGGTTAGCTTGTGGTCCCTCGGAGTCAAGAGCTTATGGTCCTTGAAAGATCAGGACTCACTTCTAACTTTAACTACTGAGACTGAAATCTAATGCTGATCTGGAGCTCGTGCCTCTAAACCTATGGTATAAGACACCATAGCGCGAATGTGTCAGTACTTTGAATGTACTGGTATGCAAGTGAGGTAGGATATATGTGTTGGGTACATATTCATAAACAAATATAACTGACTTACTACCATGAACATGAGAAGACATGCATGACAACATAATTGTAACTAAGATCGTATTGGGACTGAATAATATATTACTGAATACTGAAGGACTGAATATATGTTACTGATATATGCATTACTGTGTCTAATAGTTATGATTATAAAGAACTGGTTTAGTTGACTATATCTTATAGTACAAAAGCTAAAGACTTATTACATATATTTTGATAACTGATAACATGAGTGACATGTCTGACAGTCCTAAATATGATAGAACTAGCTGAGTTCCATACTGTATCTGAGTAACTGAATCTGAGATTAATCCTATCTGTTAGGGGATCTCTTAGAATACTGATAATGAAGAAGATTTAACTTAGTCTGAGATCAGTCCTACCTAGTGGGTGATCTCTGAATCTAATTATGCTGCAACTAATTGATCATAGTTAAGTTTATTCCTATCTTATGGGTAATCTCGTATTCTATTTGTAATGTCAAGGATTGACTATATCTGATAGTTCTAAATCTATATTACTAAGCTGAATTGACTGAGTCTGACAGTCTTGATTTTGTTAACTGAAACTTAGGGATGTATTTATCCAATCTACATGCTCCATACTAAAGTAACTGGGGTCCAACCTCTAACCCCAGCTACTAGGGTATAATTACCGCGCCACAGGTAAGGATAACTATTGTGGAGTTAGTCCTAATATAGCGGGTGACTCCTAGGATCAGTCCTATACATTTAAATGTGCTTACGGGTGATCCTTGAGTATGTCAGCCCTATCTAACTGGTGACATCTTTGAATGAGTATAACATTTTGTTAATTTTTTATTTTATCTGATTTAGAGCTACCAAATTGGGGAGAATTGAATTATCTTTCCAACGATACCAATTTTGCCTTAATCCAATACTCGAACGAAAAGTTATGCCCATTTTTGTGAGAGACAGTAAGGATAGGCGATTGGTTAGGCGCCGCCCAACCTAGCTTAGGCAATAACTTGGGCGCCACCTACGTCAGTTCCAGGTGCCAAAAACACTCCGTTTTGAGTTATTTTAATGGTAATTAAATTTTTTAACACTCTTTACATGTCCCTAAACTTAACCTTATGAAATATATAGCTTCTAAACATATTACAACCCAATTATCATCTCAAATCTCATCATCCAAGAGCACTAAAAGAGAAAAACAACTAGGGTTGCGAAACTAAGCTTGAAGATCCGATTTCAAGGAAATTTCTTCGTCAATCATCAAGAATTTTCCTTCTAAGGTACGCGTGAGTTGATTCATGGACTACTTTCATCCATAAAGCTCCATAACCATCTTCTAAATTTTGTATCATGATGTTTATGTTGTTGGTAGTTCATATTCATGTGGTTGGAATTTGATGATGCCTACGATGGGATCTCTATATGTTTATTGTGAGGATATGGTGGTATTTAATGTATAAATATGTGAAATTGGTGGTTGAATATTTATAATCTTAATGAATCTACCAATGCCAAAGATGTGTATGTAAGGTGGTTGTGAAAATACCTAAGGGAATAGAAATCATGCTTTTATGACATAATAAGTCCTAAATTACTATTCCATATTCTAAGTTTATGTTCAACGTGATCCCCGTATTATTGTCTTGAATAGAAGAAGTTGTACGAGAAGCTCCTGATATTTTTGTGATATGGAATGACCATGTTATTGAAGCCATGCAAGTGTATACATGTTTTGTACATTCCCGATCATGTGATAGTTTGATGACAATTATTCTTATTATGAAATCCTTACTTATGATATTGTGAATTATGGACTCAAATTTTGTGATCAAGTCATGTCATGTGTGTTAGTTTCCTCTTATCGAGTCCTAGGGGTACTTGTACCCGAAAACTATAGCTGTGTGCCTAGAGCCATGTCATGGTTCACGATAACCAAACTCAAGCTATGATTCCATAGACTTCCGTCAGTTATATGTCTCAGGAAAACCTTATGATTATAGTCAGTTGTTAGATATCAGTAACATTCTGCCAGTCAATGGAATTCAGTTAGATTAAGTCATGCACAGTCAGTTATTCATGTCTAGTCCCTCTAGATGGGAGTAGAGGTTAGCACCGAGTGAACGCAAGGATGCGAACTCACCCGCCAGTTCAGGGTGTGATTCTTAGTAGCCCTCCTTGTGTTCTAGAACTACGTAGGCAGCCTAGGTTGAGATATCTTAACCCATTAGCTTAGGGTTGATGAGGTGGATTAACCCATTAGTTTAGGGTTTCAACCGTTCTCATTGAGTACCCGCCAGATAAGGGTCACTCACAGGCTATCTTTACCCGTGGTACGGTATTTACATTCCTCTAGTTAGGGCAGAGATTTGACCCCATCTAAGCCGTAAGGGCATATATGGGGTATGTCGGTTAAGAACTACTTCCCACAGTTTTAGTATCAGTCTCAATAAAAGAACTCAGGGCGTTCTTCAGATTTTAGTATATACATAACTGTTAGATATAGTCGTCCATGTTATCAGTTTCAGTATCAGTCATGACATTTATCAGTAAACCATGTATTAGCTTACAGGTCATGCTATCATGTATTCATGGTCACATTTTTTATATATATGTGTTTGCACGCCCACGTTCATATTAGTCCGTAAGTATTGTTCATGGATGAAACCCTTTATGTTCGCCTTACCTTCCTCGTATACTCAGTACTCTAGTTGTACTGACATATTTGCACTATGGTGCGCTTTTTTCATGTTACACCATAAGTTCCGAGACACGAGCTCCAGCCTAGTAGTAGCGGTAGCATTCCAGTCGCAGAGACAAAGTGAGTCCTCATAGATTTAAAGGACAATATGATTTGATAAATTTATTTAGTTGTTCAGTTCAGTTTTATGGAGTTAGTTGGAGACACGTTCCTTCAACTCCTTTTTCAGAAAGTTTAGAGGCTTTCAGATTTATGTTCAGACTTAGCTTTCAGATTGAGTTGTTTTGATTATTTTTACCCGCATAATTTTATTCAGTTGAACCTTATGGCCTTACAGTTCTATGTATTCCACACTTTTATATCATGATTTGTAGTAAATAGGTACTGGTATTAGTCATGGGTTAGCTTGTGGTCCCTCGGAGTCACGAGCTTATGGTCCTTGAAAGATGAGGACTCACTTCTAACACTAACTACTGAGACTGAAATCTACTGCTGATCTGGAGCTCGTGCCTCTAAACCTATGGTATAAGACACCATAGTGTGAATGTGTCAGTACTTTGAATGTACTGGTATGCAAGTGAGGTAGGATATATGTATTGGGTACATATTCATGAACAAATATAACTGATTTACTACCATGAACGTGAGAATACATGCATGATAACATAATTGTAACTAAGATCACATTGGGACTGAATACTATATTACTGAATACTGAGGGACTGATACTATGTTACTGATACATGGAGTACTATGTCTAATAGTTATGATTATAAAGAACTGGTCTAGTTTACTATATCTAATTGTCCTAAAGCTAAAGACTTATTACATATATTTTGATAACTGATAACATGAGTGACTATGTTTGAAAGTTCTGAATATGATAGAACTAGTTGAGTTCCATATTGTATCTAAGTAACTGAATCTTATATTAATCCTATCTGTTAGGGGATCTCTTAGTGTACTAATAATGAAGAAGATTTAACTTAGTCTGAGATCAGTCCTACCTAGTGGGTAATCTCTGAATCTAATTATGCTGCAACTAATTGATCATAGTTGAGTTCATTCCTATCTTATGGGTAATCTCGTAAACTATTTGTAATGTCAAGGATTGACTGTATATGATAGTTCTAAATCTGCATTACTAAGCTTAATTGGCTGAGTCTGACCGTCCTGATTTTTGTAACTGCAACTGTGGGATGTATTTATCTAATCGACATGCTCTATACTAAAGTAATTGGGGTCCAACCTATAACCCTAGCTAGAAGGGTGTAAGTACCGTGCCACAGGTAATGATAACTGTTGTGGAGTCAGTCCTAATATAGCGGGTCACTCCTAGGATCAGTCCTAAGATTTAAATGTACTTACGGGTGTTCCATGAGTTTGTCAGCCCTATCTAACGGGTGACATCTTTGAATGACTTTAACACTTTGTTAATTTCGTTTTTTGGCTGATTTAGACCCACCAAATTGTGGAGAATTGAATTATCTTTCCAACGATACCAATTTTGCCTTAATCCAATACCCGAGCAAAAAGTTATGCCCATTTTCGTGAGAGACAGTAAGGATAGGCGATTGGTTAGGCGCCGCCCAACCAAACATAGGCAATTGGTTAGGTGCCGCCCAACCTAGCTTAGGCATTCACTTGGGCGCCGCCTAAGTCAGTTCCAGGTGCCAAAAACACTCCGCTTTGTGTTTTTTAATGGTAATTAAGTCTTTTAACACTCCTTACACGTCCTTAAACTTAACCCTATGAAATATATAGCTTCTAAACATATTACAACCCTATTATCATCTCAAATCTCATCAATCAAGAGCACTAAAAGAGAAAAATAACTAGGGTTGCGTAACTAACCTTGAAGATCCGATTTCAAGGAAATTCCTCCGTCAATCATCAAGAATTTTCCTTCTAAGGTACGCGAGAGTTGATTCATGGACTCCTTTCGTCGATGAAGCTTAAGAACCATCTTCTAAATTTTGTATCATAATGTTTATGTTGATGGTGGTTCATGTTAATATGGTTGGAATTTGATGATGCCTACAATCGGATCTTTGTATGTTTATTGTGAGGATATCGTGGTATTTAACATATAAATATGTGAAATTGTTGGTTGGATATTTATAATCTTAATAAATCCACCAATGCCAAAGATGTACATGTAAGGTGTTTGTGAAAATACCTAAGGGAATAGAAATCATGCTTTTATAACAGAATAAGTCCTAAATGACTATTCGATGTTCTAAGTTTATGTTCAACGTGGTCCCCGTGTTACTGTCTTGAATTGAAGAAGTTGTACGAGAAGCTTATGATATTTTTGCGATATGGAATGACCATGTTATTGAAGCCATGCAAGTATATACATGTGTTGTACATTCCCGATCATGTGATAGTTTGATGAGAATTATTCTTATTATGAAAGCCTTACTTATGATATTGTGAATTGTGGACTCAAATCTTGTGATCAAGTCATGTCATGTGTGTTAGTTTCCTCCTATCGAGTACTAGGGGTACTTGTACCCAAAAACAATAGCTGTGTTCCTAGAGCCATGTCATGTTTCACGATAACCGAACTCAAGCTATGATTCCGTAGACTTTAGTCAGTTATGTGTCTCAGGAAAACCTTATGATCTTAGTCAGTTCTTAGATATTAGTAACATTCTTCTAGTCAACGGAATTCAGTAAGATTAAGTCATGCACAGTCAGTTATTCATGTCCAGTCCCTCCAGATGGGAATAGAGGTTAGCACCGAGTAAACCTAAGGATGCGAACTCACTCGCCATTTCAGGGTTTGATTCTTAGTAGTCATCCTTGTATTTCAGAACTACGTAGCCAGCGCAGGTTGAGACATCTTAACCCATCAGCTTAGGGTTGATGAGGTGGATTAACCCATTAGTTTAGGGTTCCCACCATTCTCATTGAGTACCCGCCAGATAAGGGTCACTCACAGGCTGTCCTTACCCGTGGCACGCTATTAACAGCCCTTCAGTCGGGGCAGAGATTGGACCCCATATAAGCCATAAGGGCATACATGGGGTATGTTAGTTAAGCACTACTTCCCACAGTTTTAGTATCAGTCTAAATAAAAGAACTCAGGGCATTCTTCAGATTTTAGTATATACAGGACTGTTAGATATAGTCGTCCATATTACGTGTTTCAGTATCAGTCATAGCAGTTATCAGTAAACCATGTATTAGCTTACAGGTCATGCTATCATGTATTCACGGTCCCATTTTCTATATATATGTGTTTACATTCCCATGTTCATATTAGTCAGTCTATATTATTCATGAATGAAACCCTTTATGTTTATCTTACCTTCCTCGTACACTCAGTACTCTAGTTGTACTGACATATTTGCGCTCTGGTTCTTTCTTTTCATATTACACCATAGGTTCCGAGACACGTGCTTCAGCCTAGCAGTAGCGGTAGCATTCCAGTCGCAGACACATAGTAAGTCCTTATTGATTAAAGGACAATATGATTTGATAAATTTATTTAGTTCTTCAGTTCAGTTTTACGGAGTTAGTTGGAGATATGTTCCTTTAACTCCTTTTTCAGATAGTTTAGAGTCTTTCAAATGTACGTTCAGACTTAGCTTTCAGATTGAGTTGTTTTGGGTATTTTCACCCGCAATATTTTATTCAGTTGAAACTTATGGCCTTACAGTTCAATGTATTCCACACTATTATATAATGATTTGTAGTATATAGGTACAGATATCAGTCATGGGTTAGCTTGTGGTCCGTCGAACTCATGAGCTTATGGTCTTTGAAAGATGAGGACTCACTTCTAACTCTAACTACTGAGACTGAAATCTACTTCTCATCTGGAGCTCGTGCCTCTAAACCTATGGTATAATACACCATAGCGCGAATGTGTCAGTACTTTGAATGTACTGGTATGCAAGTGAGGTAGGATATATGTATTGGGTACATATTCATGAACAAATATAACTGACTTACTACCATGAACGTGAGAATACATGCATGACAACATAATTGTAACTAAAATCATATTGGGACTGAATACTATATTACTGAATACTGAGGGACTGATACTATGTTACGGATACATGGATTACTGTGTCTAACAGTTACGATTATAAAGAACTGGTCTATTTGACTATATCTAATAGTCCTAAAGCTAAAGACTTTTTACATATATTTTGATAACTGATAACATGAGTGACTATGTCTGACAGTCCTAAATCTGATAGAACTAGCTAAGTTCCATACTGTATCTGAGTAACTGAATCTGAGATTTATCCTATCTATTAGGGGATCTCTTAGTATACTTATAATGAAGAAGATTTAACTTAGTCTGAGATCAGTCCTACCTAGTGGGTGATCTCTGAACCTAATTATGCTACGACTAATTGATCATAGTTGAGGTCATTCCTATCTTATGGGTAATCTCGTAGTCTATTTGTAATGTCAAGGATTGACTGTATTTGATAGTTCTAAATCTATATTATTAAGCTAAATTGACTGAGTCTGACAGTCCTGATTTTTGTAACTGAAACGGAAACTGTGGGATATATTTATCTAATCGACATGCTCTATACTAAAGTAACTGGGGTCCAACCTATAACTCTAGCTAGAAGGGTGTAAGTAACGCGCCACAGGTAATGATAACTGTTGTGGAGTCAGCCCTAATATAGCGGGTGACTCCTAGGATTAGTCCTATACATTTAAATATTCTTACGGGTGATCCCTGAGTATGTCAGCCCTATCTAACGGGTGACATCTCGTACCTATATTGGCTACGTAGTCTTGGAACTTAGGGATTGTTTCTAGGGATCTCAGTCCTACCTAGAGGGTAAGTCCCCATCCCTAGGCTCGCTCGGTGCTGAATCCTACTCCCATCTAAAATACACTGAACTGAACTGATTAGCGGAACTGAACTGATTGGCTAAACTAAATTAATCTGATTAACTGAACTGAACTGATACTAGTGGTATTATCTAGTGGATCTAAACTTAATTTACTAAGTTTCGTTGACTGATGTAATATATATAGTTCTGAGGACTGACTGAGAATACTGAAGTTACTGAGATTACTGAGCTACTGAAATTACTGAGATTTTTGACATTTCCTGAGTCACATGACTGACTGAGTTCTATGGATCATAGCTTGATTGTGGAGATAATGAAAACATGACATAGCTCTAGGGACACAACTAAATGTTCGGGTATAAGTACCCCCAGGACTCGATGTGAAGAAACTGACATAGCATGGCTTACTTGAACATATGACGAACAAAAGAATTCATAATTCATATATTGAAGCACTTCATCAAACATGTGATATGCATAAGCTTGTACATACATGGGGATTTCATGATATCATACTAGTTGCGCATGTTCTTTAATCAAGGCATTTAATCATACACATAATACTCATAGAAGGTGTAAACAACATTATACAATAATCAAACATAATGATTCATATCTAAATTCATCATCCAAGGGTTATAATCCTCGGTTTACATGAATCTATATCATTACAAATTGATTACATATGCAATTTATCACCAAACATAGATTAGAATGCAATTAGTTAATATCAACATGAATAAGAGCAATCCAATTATGAAATTCATAAAGAAAATCCATAATATGTATTTAGAAAAGAGATTCTTGGACTTCATGGACAAAAGGAGTACATGAATGATCACTATGCATACCTTAGTTAGTTATTCTATGAAGATTGACTGAGAGATTCTTGAAATTTGATGGTGAATTCACTTTGAATTAAATGTTCTATGAAAATCCTAGGGCTTGTTCTTGAGAGTTTTTGAGAGTAATTGAGTATAAGTTGCTGAATTATTGGCAAATATCGGGTTTTAAGGCTTATATAGGGTGGGAAATTGACCCTTTTAACCATAGGACACGTCTTTAATTTTTGTGAAAATTTCCCAGTTTTCATCCTTGGCGCGATACGCCACTATCACGCCAAGTCACTAGAAAGTGACAAATGGGAAATTGCACGGTGGCGCAATACAGAGCTATCGCGTTGCTACCTTTTCTATGACCTAGATTCTTTGAATTACGTGCCACTATCACAGAGCAACACTGGAAATCGACAATTGCCATTTGAGCTATCTCTGCGACGCGCCAAAGGCTCCGGTGATACACTATCTCATCAAAAAGGCTCTAACTCTTCACGCAGATGTCAGATTTTAGTGAATTTCATATTGATAGAAAGCTTATTCGATTTCCCACATGATAAAAATTGATAATCTTGAAAATAACATGTGTACAAAAGTCTATTCATCTTTCAAAGAAAGCTTCTAGTATTCTTGGGAAACTTTTCAAGATAGGAAAAGTATGGGTTCTTACAATATCTCGCACTTGAGAATATTCATCCTCGAATGATACTGAGAGTGAGGGGAAGAACATAAACTAACGTACATACTGAACATAAATTACTGAAACATGATCTCATGATTGAAATGACGTAAGATCTGAATAAAACATACTGAACATGCATATCTGATGCATGACTAATAAGTTCAATTCATGCATACTTGATGCATGACAGATAATTCACTCATAAATACATGACTGAATATGCTGATGAACTGAATTTCCAGCAGTGAGAATGCATGTCTGATGCATAATTACATGACTGAACTAATATATAAATACACGACTGAATATTCAAGAGTACTTAGTACCAAGTTTGTAATGGGGATATGAGCATGAATTAAATACCAAGTTTGTAATGAACACTAAACATAAAACTGAGTAACACTATGGAGAACTTATATCATAACTGGAAATGCTAATGAATCTAAGATCGTCTTACAAAATATATATGAGCGGATATAAGAGAACCTAACCGACTAAGTGTAAGAAAACTATTACGTGACTAAAAAACACTGATGACCTCATGATTATGCTAGAAGTATGTATGAACTGAACCTTAGAACATGACTGAGGCTGAAACACGATACATAAACTAAATTTTGTGAACTGAACTAAGCCTCCAAATACTTGGCCCATAGCTGAGGTTGGGACTCTTACGGTCAACTTATGAATAGCCTCTAATCTATACTGTATTCTTCATACGAAGGAAACTGAACTTAAGACATAAAAGTGTTGGGAAATAATGGGGTATCTCCTCCTTGGGACACTACGTCCCTCTAAGAACACTTAGCTTACTAAGATACTGGGGTGATGCATAAGGCATCCACGGATCGATTCATGACCAAGAGTTTAACTTTGAGCCTATGCTCATTGGCATGACATGGTTTCTGAAAGAAGGGAAACTGTTCCTAAAACATCTCATATCCTCCTGCACATAAGTGTGGTTCACAACACACGCATGTACAAGACTCTACTGGATGTAACTTTTCAGACTTCTTATGACACTATTAAACCTTAGGCTCTGATACCAAGTTTGTAACACCCCGATGGACTAAATCGAAACTCTACACAATGCTAATGACCATGAAGGACCACAAGCTAACCCATGACTGATATGTATCTGTACACTGCATAATATAACATCATAATGTGGAAACATTAACTGAAAGGCCATAAGGTTCAATACTGAACAAACACCTGATAACACAATGTCTGAAAATAGTATAACAATACCAAAACAAATCTAAAATAGCTGCATAATATGTTATAGTCTGAAAACCTCTAAATAGTCTGAATAAGGATTTGATAGGACATGTCCCCAACTAACTCCATCTACTGAAATAAATTGGAAACTAAAATAGTAATATAAGCATCATGTCCTCAAAAGATGAGGACTCACTTCTAACTATGACTGCTGAGACTGGAACCTACTACTGATATGGAGCTCGTGCCTCTAAACCTATGGTGTAAGACACCATATCACAAATGCATCAATACTTTTAATGTACTGGTATGCAACTAAGGTAGGCTAAATCATGAGGTTGATATACATAAACAAATATAACTGACTGACTAACATAAATGTAAGAATACATGCATGGCTATGTAATTGTAACTTAGATCGTGTTGGGACTGAATACTATATTACTAAATACTGAGGGACTGATACTATGTTACTGATACATAGATAACTGTGTCTAACAGTTCTGATTATGAAGAACTGATCTGGTTTACTGTATCTGACAGTGCAGAAGTTCAAGACTGATTACATATGTTCTGATTACTTATAACATGAGTGACTGTGTCTGACAGTCCTGAATCTGATGGAACTAGCTGAGTTCCATTCGGTATCCAAGTAACTAAATCTGAGATTAGTAATATCTAGTGGGGAATCTTTGAGTATAATGATAATGAAGAAGATTTGACTTAGTTTGAGATTAGTCCTACCTAACGGGTGATCTTTGAATCTGATTATGCTGTAACTAATTGATCATAGTTAAAATCAGTCCTATCTAATTGGTGATCTCATAGTCTATTTATAATGACAAGGATTTACTATATATGATAGTTCTAAATCTGTATTACTAAGCTAAATTGACTGTATCCGACAGTCCTGATTTCTATAACTAAAACTGTAGGATGTATTTAACTAACCGACATGCCCCATACTAAAGTAACTAGGGTCCAACCTATAACCCTACCTGGAAGGGTGTCAGTACCATGCCACTAGTATAGAAAACTGTTGTGGAGTCATTCTTAATCTAGCGGGTGACTCATGGGATCAGTCCTATACATTTAAAGGTGATAATAGGTAATCCCTGAGTATATTAGTCCTATCTAACAGGTGAAATCTCATACCTACGATGGCTATGTAGTTCTGGAACTTAGTTATTGCTTTTAGGGATCTTAATCCTGTCTAGCGAGTAAGTCCCCATCCCTAGGCTCGCTCAATACTGAATCGTACCCCCATCTGAGAGACACTCACTGAATAGATTGGCTGAACTCAACTGAGCTGATTAATTTAATTGAATTGATACTAGCAGTATTATCTTGCGGAGCTAAACTAAATTTACTGAGTTCCATTGACTGACTGAATGTAGTGAGTTCGGAGGACTGACTGAAAATACTGAAGTAACTGAGATTGACTGGGAATACAGAGGTTACTGAGATTACTAAGCTACTCAAACTACTAAACTTTCCTGAGTCACATGACTAATTGAGTTCTATGGATCATACCTTGACTGAGGAGATCGTGAAAATATGAAATGGCTCTAGGCACATAGCTAGATGTTTTGTACAAGCTCCCCCAGGACTCGATGTGAAGAAACTGACATCGCATGGCTTACTTGAACACATGACAATAACACAATTCATAATTTATATATTAAAGCATTTCATCAAAAATGTGATATGCATAGGCTTGTACAAACATAGGGATTTGATGATATCATACTAGTTGGGCATTGTTCCTTTATCTAGGCATTTAATCATACATATAATAGGCATAGAATGTGTAAACAACATTATACAACAATCAAACATCATGATTCATATCTAAATTCATCATCCAAGGGATTTAATCCTTGGTTTACATGAATCTATATCATTACAAATCAATTACATATGCAATTTATCACCAAACATGGATTAAAATGCAATTAGTCATTATCAACAAGAACAAGAGCAGTCCAATCATGAAATTCATAAAGAAAATCGATAACTTGAATATAGAAAAGAGATTCTTTGACTTCATGGGTGAAAGGAGTCCATGAATGAACACTATGCATACCTTAGCTTTTGATTCTATGAAGATTGACGGAGAGATTCTTGAGATTTGATGGTGCATTACCTTGGAATTGAACCTTCTATGAAAACACTAGGGCTTGTTCTTAAGAGTTTTGGTGTGTAATTGAGTATAAGCTGCTGAATTATGGCCAAATATCGTGTTATATGGCTTATATAGGGTGGAAAATTCAATCTTTTAACCCTAGGACACGTCTTTAATTTTTGAGAAAATTTCTCGGTTTTCATCCTTGGCGCGATGCGCCACTATCGCACCAAGTCACTAGAAAGTGACACATGGGAAATTGCACGGTGGCACGATGCGAAGCTATCGCGTTGCCACCTTATGTATAACCTGGAAGTATGGAGCGATGCTCCACTATCGCGAAGAAATACTGGAAATGGACAATGGCCATTTGAGCTATCACCGCGAAGCGCTGAAGGCTTAGGTGATACACTATCTCACTAAAAAGGCTCTAACTCTTCACCTAGTGTCGGATTAAGGTGAATTTGGTATAGATAGAAAGCTTATTCGATTTGCCACATGATAAAAAAGTGAATATATTGAAAATATCATGTGTACAAAAGTTGATTCATCTTTCAAAGAAAGCTTTTAACATTATTGGGAAACTTTTTAAGCTAGGAAAAGTTCAGAGTATTACAACTTATGTCACTATAAACGGGCAGGACTACTTGAATCTGAGTATTCCTAAACATAAAAAAAACTTAGAACCAAATACTAACACTAAGTCCCCTAGAATTGATTCTAACTTTTCAATCCTATGATTATCATACAATCTAATTTTCCCTTTAAATAGGACCAATATGTCATATTCTCTTAAATGAAACTCATTCATCTTCTTCATTCGTTCAAGCCTTAATTTTGAGGCATCCCTCCAACTAAGGTTATGGTTTTTGAGAGCCCATAACACTTTATGTTAAATATTTATTATCAAATGACATGTTTTGCCAAAAACTAAGTGATATGGTAACATCGTGATAGTAGTTTTTTATGCAGTCCTATATGCCCATAGGGTGTCATCAATCTTTCTAGAACAATCACCTCAATTGGCATTCACTATTTGGGCAAGAATCATCTTTCTTTCCTATTTTGACCCTTCCACTTAGCCACTAGTTTGCGAATTATAGAGGCTAGCCATCTTGTGTTGCTTAACTCCGTACTTTGCTGGTAGGGCATGGAATATTTTTTTATAAAAGTGTGAAACCCCATCACTTATGATTTCTCTTGGAGTACAAAACCTTGAGAAGATATTATTTTCTAGAATTCAATCATACTCTTGCTCTAATTATTTCCTAGTGGAAATCACACCGCCACTAATATGTACTTTTCAGTGAAAGAGCTTACGAAGGGAAACATAAGGTTGTTCTCGTATATGTCAAATAACTTTACTTTTAAGATGGGGTAATAGGTAGCTCATTTATTTGTGAAATAGCTCCATGTCTTTCTGTTTAGTCACATGTATTTAAAAACTCTTGTGTATCTTTATAGATTATGGGTTTGTAATAAACACTTTACAATATTTTCTATGCATTGCATGCACCACTATGATATTCCCTACAGGGTATGCAGGAAAAGCTTTCAGTATACTTATTATTTCTGTTTCTGGAACATATCGTCTTATCATGTTATTAGTATAAAGTCTAAACAGACATGATTCAATCAAAAATTAATTAATCACATCACGTAGAAATTTCTTCCTTCGATAAAAAGTATATCTTTCATCATCGTACCACAAATAATATAGTTAGAAAAATTAGTAGACCACAGGACAAGACCATGAGAAGATTCTACCTGGAATTAAGTGATCCATCTCTTAATCATCCAACACTTTTCTATCATCTTAAAACCTAGACAAATGATAAACAACTTGATTCTCAGAGCCTTTATGGTCTTTAAAATTAAAGTAAAATGCACGAATAAAGAGTACCTATAGAATTAACCCTAGTTTTGCATCTTTCATTTCCATGAGTTATCTCAAGGTAACATGATTTGTTGTGCACTACAACCCTTGTACCAATAAAGTATGCATGGAATTTCTCAATGGAATACATTATAACAAGAAATCCTTGCTCAATCACTGTATAGTTCTTTTGTGCTCCATTCAGTGCTTTTCTTATTTTATATATTGGGTGAAAGATTTTCCCTTGCTTCTAATCTAAAAAAGCAGTACCAAGTGCTATCCCCTTTGCATCACAGATTACATCAAATGGTTTGGAACCTTCTAGAGAAACAGTAATAGGAGAAAAATTAAGCTTTTATTTAAGGTAATGAAATCCCTCATAACAAGCATTATAACAAAAGAATGTAAACTATTTATCTAACAACTCGCACATAGGATTCACAATTATTTAGAAATCTTTTATGAATCATAAATAAAAAACTATATGACCAAGAAAACTCCAAACCCACTTAAGAGAGATTAGAGGGGGTAACTTCCCAATTACTTCAATATTTGTATTATTAACTTTAATGTCTTTTCAGATATCTTGTATCCTGCATCAATTCCCTGAAGTGGCATTTCTCCCAACTCAACACCAAGCTAGTTTTTTCCTAGTACTACACAACCTTATTGAGGTTGGCTAAGTAGTCATTAAAAAGCATCACCAAATAAGAAAAAAGAATTTAGTAACACTTCCATAGTGTCCTCCACCATATACAAGAAAATAGATATTTTCTATCTTTGGTGGGTGGTAGGACCTTTGCATAAACTAAAGGGCATGCATTTGAACGGAAAAATTCTATCGGGAGATGTAAATGTTGTTTTCTCTTGATCTTCTAGTGTAATAGATATTTTATTAAACCCATAATACCTATCCAAGACACAATACCACCCTCGTCCTGCTATTCTATCAAGTCATTAGTCCATGAGAGATATTTGAAAATGATCTCTAAGCGTCCAAAAGTTCAATTTCTTCTAGTTCATGTATACATGCAAAACTTTGACTGGCCCGAATGGGATCAACTTATTGAGTTCACTAGGAACCACTTCCATACCATTTTCCTTGAAACATATGATATCAAACATACCCATTTGTTATCTACGATAGGATATACCACCCGTACATCTAACCACATAATGATCTCTTTCTTTACCACCTATTGTATTAATAGATTAAGTCTATAATAATGCTTTATTCTTGGGATACAATTTCCTCTAGCTGAATCATGTAAGTGCAAATCCCAAGAGAGATATCGATGATGTCAACATGGTCCACCCAATTGCCCTTTTACAATGTCTCAACACTTATGCAAGTACCACAATCTACCAATGGACCAACTAAGTTGACACAATCATGAGTAGTGTACCGTTTTCTCCTAATAAAGAATAGTGTATGTTACTATGGAAAACCTTCCATTTAAACACTAATGGATCTTTAATCGATATCTTAGCTAGAGGTAGAGGATTAATCTTGAAGATCAAGTCTAGCTTCTTTGGAGCATAGTAATAGGAACCTAGCCTAATCACTATCTTTATTATTTTATCATAGTCTTTAATGTTGTTATCATTTAGGTTCATCGCCTCTATAACTAAAGTTTCAACAGCAAACCTTCCTTCAATTGGCACCTCAACCACTTCCTGATCTAACAAATCATTCACTAACATTTAATTCATTTCCCTCTATTGATTTATATACTAACATATATTCAATTTCACCACAGCATCATTTAGCATGAATTTTAATTTATTGGTTTCCATGTCAACTAATACTCTCCCAGTCTCTAAGATAGTTCTTTCAAAGGTGATATGACTTCAAATTTAAATTCACAACCCCAGATCATGAAATCGACAAAAAATATAAAACTTTACACCTTTACTAGAATATAACATAAGATCCCAACAAACCTCTTAACCAATCAACCATCCATCTATAACCATATTCTTATAAATTCAGGAGATTTTAAGCCCAACTATTTATAGTTAGCAAGTGCCATCAATTTGATGATTTAACCAAGGTCTCTCAAAGCCTTAGCTAAATTGAAGGCTTTATTGGTGTAAGGGATTGTAAAATCCCTAAGATCTTCCCTCTTCTAAACCAAGGTATGCAAATCAATCACATAAAAATAGTGTAGGTTATCAACCGACCTATTGACCAAGATTTTATAAGCTCAGCATAACCTGGCATTTGTTCTAATGGCTCTACCAAAGAAATATTGACTAACATCTATTAGAAAAATGAGATAAATTTATAGAACTAGTCATCTTCTACTTTATTTTTCATCATTTAAAGAAATGGTGGTGGGGGTTTAGGAATTGCAGTCAAAGGTTTTAGAGGCTTCTCCTTTTCTTTATTCTCAGCATTCCTATTTTTATCATTTCTAAATTTTTAAAATATTTATAGCACCTAAATCTATGATCGCTGGCTTTCGCCAGAGAAAACTCTTGGTTTAAAGGCATTGTCAACCACAACACCGGAAAAGAAAATAACAACCTCCTCATACTGTCAATAACGGGTATCAAATCCAGCAACACTCTTCTACTTCTAGTGGTGATAGCCATGCATTGTCCAATAGTTATTTGGTTTGAAAGGTGCCCCCACTTTTTTGTTGATTTAAGGTTATGGATATTTGATCCATTTCGTATTCTTGCTTTTTGATTGAAGTGGGGTATAAGTCCACTATTTGGTTGAAGTTAGAAATATCACCATTTATTTCTTTGACACCGAGTAGGTGGATGTAACTCTTTGCAAAAATTGAGTATACATATCTTCCATCCTAGAATTTCTTAAACTATTAATAGATCAATCATGATTTCCTAGAGTCACATTATGACCACTTCTACCATTTTGGCTCTTCTATGTACCCTAATCTTTATTCTTGTAACCAACCATATCATAGTAATTATCTCACTAATAGTTCAAACCTTGATTTCCTTGGGTGTTAGCACAAAAACTCCCCATCTTATTATTTAGCTAATTTGCCTCCTTGTCAGAACCTGATTAAGCTACCTTACCTTGCGAACCTAAAACTTTCAACTTTTTAGCACCATTTTCCAATAAATATTTTGTAATCAAGTCCATTTGGGTAATCATATGAGCACTATCTTGGTCATGTTCCTCCTATTTAAGATATTATTCTATAGATAGATGTATAAAATTTATACCATTTATGACATCAAAGTGTCTAGTGTAGCAAGCTCTAATGGTCCTTCTAAGAATGTCTAAAATTAAGGATACATTCGTATAAGTGAAGGACATGAAGGATCCCCTAATACCATTATCAAAAACCAGTATAGTTACAAAAATTCAAATACCATTTAAACATCTCCATCAAATTCTCATCTATCAGCTTAGGTTGTGACTAAGCCTGTCAAACGGGTTGTTCCATCTCTTACGTTTAATTTTTATTTAGTGTACTAATTGTTGAATATTTAATTTTATTATATTTGTGTATTTTGAATTTTTTTTGTTTAATTTATATTGTGGATAAATTAAGAAACCTCGCTACTAAAGGTGTTAAATTTTTTTGTCCTAGTAGCGGTAGTGGTAGTAAAAAATGAATTACTAGTAGTAGAGGTACTTCGAATAGTAGATATACCCGTGTACCTCTAGCACCACTTCGTCTACCTTTTGAGGAAAAAGTAGGTGTACCTTTAGGTGTAGGTGCCCACGATATGGATTATGTAGAAGCTCAGGAAAATTACTGTATATAAAAAAATGAAGTAGATGCGGTTAATTTAGATGAAGATTATGAAAATATTAGTGAGACACCCGTAGTAGGAAATGCTAACATTAGATTTGAATCGGTTAATCTTCCTCCCCATCATCCCTGTGCCCTAATAGCTCATAAAACAACTAGTATTGCATGGAAATTATTTTAACGTATATTAGATACTGAGGTGCAGTGCAATATTTTTCAACAATTATATAAGGATAAAAGCGGAGGAAAGTAAGGGGGTACAGGTACGTTAATGAGACACATAGGTGATGCTTATGAAAGAGAGTTAAATATTGCACGAGGTGGTACGGATGTTGGTGGACCAACGCAAACTAAAATGAACCCAAAAACCAGTCAGGTAATGAAGAAGTATAATAAATTGAGGGACCGAGAAGAAATAACTAAAATGGTAGATGTGGGTTGTTTGCCTTCTAGTTTTCCTTCTTATGATGCCATTATTCATTATATTCAAACAATTTATAATTCTATGTTTAATGTTATTCGTAGAACTTATCGGTCTGATATTTTTAGACTTCATTCACAACACTATTTTTATTTATCAACATTGTTAAAAAATATTCAATGTAGATTGTCCCTAACTTCTAATATTGGTCTTGCTGTAAATAAAAATGATTATGTAACCGCTACTTGTCACTAGATGGATAGTAATTTTGTGATGCAAAAACGTATTATTGTTTTTTTATATGATGAATATTGTAAACATACTAGAAATTTTTATGCTGATTTGATTGTTAGAGTTACAGAATTTTATGGTATTGAAAATAAAATGTTATGTATTGCTTTTGATGATGTTTCTAACAACAAGACTGCTATAACAAAGTTAATATCTAAGCTATCTCCGCCGTTACTTGAAATTTTTCATTTTAAGTGTGCATGTCATATATATAATTTAATTGTAAAAGATGATCTTGAAGTTTTTGAGCTTAATATTTAAAAAATCTATCTTGCTATTGGTTTTATTCAAGGACATAATTGATGAAAAAGAATTAGAGAATTTAAATTTAAATGTCAAGAAAATGGACTTACACCGATATTGATGCCTAAGAAAATTGATATTAGATGGAATTCTAAGTATGATTTCTTAAAAATTTGTTCTAAATATAGAGTTTCTGTTACACTAGCTTTTAATTAACATTGTGGTTCATTTGTTGATTCTTCTGATTGGATGCTACATGATTCTGATTGGGTTGTAATTAATAATCTTGTTAAGTTTTTACAAAAATTTTATATTACTACGGTTGAATTTTGTGGTTCTTATTATCATACTGTTTGTAATATTTTGGCATAAATAGCCGATATTCCTGGTTTTCTCAAAGAATAAAAAAATAAAGAAGGTAATAAAAAAGTTGTTGGTGCCATGTTAACTAAATTTTAAAAATATTTTTTCTCGATTCCCTTATTTACTTGGTTGGTGCTATGCTAAATCCGTGCATTAAATATAATTCTATGTGCCCTTTAGTACTATTATTCATGCTAACTTAGAAATAAATACTAACAATGATTCTGAACAAGTACAGCCTGATTTGTGGACGACTATGGGTGATGCGATTGAATACATAGAAAAATTATATAATGACTATGCTAATTTAGTTGATTTAGTCGTACCTACAAATATCACTCAAACTGTCTCTCCTCATCCTCCTGAGGAGACATCATCTTATAAAAGGCCAGCACATAGTGGTTTTCCTAATTCATTTTATGATTTATCTTGTTGGAATAGTGTTGATGAGAGAACTTACAGATCAACTTATCAGGAAGAGCTTAAATATTATGTTTGATCGCTGCCAGAGGATCACAAATGATGGATCAACATGTTGGAATGGTAGAGGAGTATGGAAACACAATATCCTGTGATTTCAAGATTAGCTAGAGATATCTTGAATGTTCCAATGTAAATTGTTGCATCAGAGAGCGCTTTTAGTCAGAGATGACAACAACTTGGAGACAACCGACACTCATTTTAAGAAATGCAATGAATGTTCTAGCTTGCTTCAGAGATTGGATTAGAGCAGAAAAAAGAAATCAACAAATGGAATTGGAGCTGAACGATGAGCAGAAACTTGAAGAAACTATGTCTTCATAGGAGAACTCCGCAAAATCAAGTCTAATGCATCGGTTTGCCCTTATTGACTTTGACTATCCTATGTAAGTTCCCGTTAATATTAACATGAATCAGTTGGAAAAAATGATTCATAATTTGTAGATTTTTCATTCACGTAAATTATAAAATTTGGATCATTTCACAATCAATAAAATTCAACATTCATTCACTCCTTAGTCCTTACTTTATATTTTTTTCATTTCATGATTTAAATTTTATTTCTAGTTTAAATCAAAAACTTTCTTTTAATATATTATTAATTTACTATCAAGTATTATTAATTTATTACATTAAGTAGCATATGTTATTTATATTTGTTTATATATCTTCTATAGATGTGTATATTTAATGTATACATGTGTATATTGTAGCTTGGTAGAAGACACATTGTCATCAACTTGATACGCTATATAATCACCATCAAGATCATCATTGTTAGATGCATTTTCGTTATTGACCTTATTCTGAGCTTCAATAAGTTGTTGTAGCCCAACTATTTAAGGATTTTATGCATTTATTACACTCTAATATTTCAAGATCTTGGTAGGAGACACATTGTCATCAACTTGATACTATATATCATCAACATCAATACCATCGATGCTAAGTGTATTTTGTTTATTGACCTTAGTTTGAGCTTCAATAAGTTGTTGTAGCCCTAATATTTTAACCTCTTATGCATTCATTACAATCTAATAAGTATTTTTAAGTTTAGGGTTGAAAGGTATAATTGGCTCACCCTGACTTTAGTATTGGGGATGACCCAACCTGCACCTTATAGCAAATAGAAACAACAAAGAAAGTAAAATTGGGAAATAAGACTAGGAGACAAATAAAGACACATGACTTAATTGACAATCATATTCCCCGACACCAGAAAAAAATTTGATAAGACCAAATCATAGCTCAATTTAGAAGTATAAAGCATGCTGACAAATAAGAAGCCAACTAGGGTGGGGTAAATACCACAAGGAATAGTGTGAAAAACTAAGGCTTATGTGATTACAGTGATTTTAGTCAATTAATTCTATAAAAATAGGGGTTTGTGAAAATTGTTTGTTATCCAATTTCTAATTTTTTAAAAGTAACAATATAACGATTTTTACTATATGTAAGAAAGTAATCAGAGAACTAGGTTTTGTGATCACCATATCTTCATAACACAATTGGATCGCTAATGGTAATAAGTTCTTCTAGCGCTAAGCTTGTAGGACAATTAACTCATTCAATACATCTATATGTTCCTTAATCTAATTACCTGATATTCACCCAAATTCTCTCGACCTACGAGTAATGAAAATCAAAAAGTCAATAATTAATCTAAGATGGCTAATATTGTTACAACATTAACCAGTAGATGAGAGTTGGAAATCCCAAATACTTATTTTCAAATATTTTCCTTATTTTAACTCCTTTATTAAAGTAAATTAACCTTAAGGCAAGTTTTATTATTTGAAACCATTAGAAACTGGTTAATACGAAAGATTTAACAAAACAAATAATAAATTATCTTAATCTACATTGGAATTGACTGTAGAGATGTCAATTCACTGTATATAAGTTGTAGTGTTTTTATCCAATCATTAATTTGGAGACAAATAAAGTAGTATAATTCATAAAAAAAGAAAGTTCTTACAAAGTTGAATTCAAGACCTCAGTTGCCTTCAACTCCCAAGTTTAAGTGCTTCAAAAGTCAAAAACAATCATAAGAACAATATATTCTACTTCTTTCTAAAAAGTAAGGTGATATTAAAAACTTGAACAGTGTCTATTTATAAAGCAGGCAATTAAATACACAATTAAATTTAGAGAAAATTCCACCTCGCATTACACAATAAAGTAGATGTCCAGTCAGCTAGGAGATGATTCAGCTATTCTTCCATCATAGACATGTAGTAAATTTACTCATATATTGCTTAAACTCTACGCCATGGGCTATGGTTCATCCGAGTCACTGGTGGTCCATCATTTCTCAATTACATAAAGTTTTGACTTAGCTCATTCTGCTTTAGGTCGACGAATAATATGATGGTATATTGGATGTCCGATGACCGATCAACTTCCTCAGCACTTCAATTCTCGAATTATGACATTCTTATTAAGGTCAATGATCTAGGTGATGGTCTGCCGAAGGTTTGATGACCCATATATATTTATGTCGACTTTTTATTTACAACTTAAGCTATATCATTTCTTTCCTTAGGACTTTTTCCAGCAATTAAACCAAAAAATAATCAAATATATAAAAAATTTCTTAAGAACTTGCATTTATTCACGTTAAATGTCGGCTTATCACTTTGTTAAAAAAAGATGGACAACTCGATTAAAACTAATAGAAATTATCTATGAAATAAAATGAGAAAATTACAAAAGAAAAACAAACTCAAGAACCAATATTCACAAGTACTGAACAACTACTAAATGCACACTAGCTATGGAAAATAAAGAAAAAAACTTGAAAACCAAAAACAAATAAAAATTCTAGTGTCAATTTGTGTGATCACTTGAAAAACTCTCAAAGTGATCGAACAAAACAATGGCATCAATATTAATTGATAAAACTTTTAAATTTTTTTTACTCTTTTTTTAACTTCCTTACATTCCTAAAGTGACACGTAGTGAAGAACATGACATTCCATCAGGTGAAGAATCAAGTAAGGTAGAACGGTCACTATAGGTAAACTCTAACGATGGTTGATTTGATGGTCCATCGAGAAATTGATGGGTTTTTGTTTACTTCATAGGACTTGATGACAAAAATTAAGATTCTTATTAAGAGCGACAATTGAGATAATTGTCCATATGGTACTTAATGGTCCGTTAGTTGAACCTTGAAAATCGTTGTTGAAAATTGAGATTATGCTTCAGGAATATTGCTAAGACAATGGTCCATCAAGTAAG
The DNA here is from genome assembly GCF_002878395.1 of Capsicum annuum. Classification (NCBI taxonomy): domain Eukaryota; kingdom Viridiplantae; phylum Streptophyta; class Magnoliopsida; order Solanales; family Solanaceae; genus Capsicum; species Capsicum annuum. The sequence goes on along the minus strand of NC_061116.1, from coordinate 59,176,761 downwards.
TAATGATCATCAATTGAAACATGGATTCACTTTGGAAATTATGCTAACCAGATGCCAAAAGCTATGCTACAATCTTTGATTTCTTGACCTCATGGAACCCACTTCACCTTGTATTTACCCTTTATGGACTCAAAGTAATTTTATCTCAAACTTTCACCAATAGTTTAAATCAAACTTGTAATTTTTGTTTCTTCATCACAAAAAAATATAAAGATCACTAAAAGAACTTTAGATATTCAAATAGCCAACCGCTTTCATATCAACTCAAAATGTCCCCAAATATTAAACCTAGTTTGCTTTATCATAAAAAACAAAGCCCAGTACAAATTGGAACGAAAAAAATACAAAAAAAAGAACCCAAATTAAGTTGCTTAACTCAACAATGGTGATACTCAAATAAAATTAGAATGACTCAAAACTTAAGATTTAGACTCTGAAAACACTAATGTGTACAAATCTAGTGCCCAAACAAAAACGCAACAAAGAATCAAAAATGTTTCTGAGATTTTTGAAAATTTTATACCGTAATAAATCCAATATTTGACTCATAAGAACAAATCTAAGCACAACTTAAATATCAAATAAGGTGAATAAAACTATGAACTAGGAAACCCATATTGGGAATAAAAAGAACAATAAAAATATAATAAATAAATAGACACAATAAAAATCATAAACAACTAAAGTGTGTATTAAACACTAAATACTTAAATTATTAATGCTACTTGAAACATCAAAAACATATGATGACCTCAGTCAAAATCAATTCACCTTTCAACCAATACTTCTAAGCAGAGATACAACAAAAGCATTACCAATCTCTCAACTCTCAAAAAAGTTTTTTAAATATTCAAAATACACTAAGAATGAAAAAAACAAAAATATTCTTTTCTAATTGTGACTACTTATTACATAAATGTCCCTAATGTGACATTTAAATTTAATTATATAAATAACCAAAAATGGCAAGCTCTCCAAGAACCAAGGCCAATACGATGGACCATTAGAGGGTAACGGTCCATCACCCAAGTCATGTAACTAGGTAGAAGGTTGATTTTTCCTCCCTTTAGACTCTAAGCTAATCATAATGGTAAGAAACACTTTGGATTACATTAAAGTATGATCAAGTACACCAATCTTCACAAACTTGCCTTGGAGAGCTTTTAATCTGGTTCTTAGCTCCATTAAAATAGTTTTGAGGGATAATGGATTGCATCGTTACATGTGTTTGTATGTGTTGAGGCAAGGTATCTATTAGTGAAGTAGATTCAAGAGTGATAGTTCGAGGGTGATTAATTAAGGATAACTAAAGATAGGGTTTTTAGGGTGTCAAGACCCAAACCAGGGCCTAGCCATGATGAGTATCTCAAGCCCACCATAAATTGGAGACCGCCCAATCACCTAACCTCATAAGCATAAAAATAATATTAATAACAATACAGAAGCCAATTAAAATGTAATAAATAATGACTAGGTAACTCTATGAAAACTAAGAGTCAACAACAGTAACAGACCAACTCACATCTGTCAACCATAGAATGTAAATTAGAATAACATCTATTTTCGGATATGCCTATGACTATTGCAAGACCCCACAAAAATTTTAATCTTGATTTCATCTTTTAAGCTTGTCAAGGGGTCCCATATATAGAAAATTCTATCTAAGTTTCTAGACTTAGTTTATTTTTAGCCTTAAGCTTTCAAAATTTGGCAATCTCATTTTGCGACATTAATGTCCTTTAATGGTTTATATTTTTATTAATTCTTAATCAGGAAGGTGAATAGGTATTCCTGGACAAGTTTTGGATTTTTCAAACCTTGTTTAGACCATATTTGGAGGTCCAAAATAGTGGACCAACGTGATCTTGGCATGCCGCATTTATTATCACATTTGTTAATAATATCACCAGACTGCAAGTTATAAGTCTGGAAACACGGTGCGATCATGGAGTGATCTATCGAGTATCGCATCACTAAACCGTTAGTGCCTAGTTTCAGTCAATAAATGACCACGTCTTTAAGGGTAATTAGGTCATTCCCTCAACCTTTATCCATCATAACACAAAATTTATCCCTCTTTTGGATGAATATAATCTTTATTTCACAAGTACTCAAGAGTAATAAACCCTAGGTGATTAATTTCTATTTAAGAACTCAAGCTTTCTTCCATCAATCTTTAAGAAATTGTCCACTAAGGTATGTAAAGTGTTCATCCAAGGGTCCCTTCCACCCTTGGAGCATAAGAAACCCTTTTCAAACTATGAATTTGGAATTCCATGTTGTGGGTTTGATTTTACTCATGTTCACGTTGTGATATGATTTCCAAGGTTGAATATTTTTTAAATTCTCATGATTTCATGTTAGTATGTGGATTGAAATCCTTAAATTTGAAGTTCTTGATATAGCCATGATGTATTAGTGATTGATTCACACCCTAGAAAAAGTTATGCCTTCCATGTGTTTGTTAAAATGCCTAAGAGAATAAGAATTGTGCATTATGACCTATTTGTGAGATATGTGAAGACCTTATGATGTACCCACATATTCAAAATGACTCCCATACTAAATCTATGTCTTGTAATGATTTGGTGGAATGTTCATAAGTATGGATTTGTCAAATTATATTACGTTAGCATGTATTCCCATTCATGTGTAAGATTATGACTTGTGAATGCTTAATGAAATCCCTTAATGATAGTATTCTGAATTGTTGACTATGGTCATATGTTCAAGTAGTGTTATGTCTCTTTTATTTTTATGCAATCGAGTACTGGGGATATTTAATACCCAATAATTTAGTTGTGTACCTAGAGATAATGTCATTTTTCAAGATAACCTCAGTAAAACAATGATCAGTAGAATGTTGTCAGTGTCAAAACATAGGAAAACTCATTGGTATTCAGTTCAATCCTTAGTAACTCAGTCAGTTAACAAAATTTAGTCATATACCATCAGCCAACGTAATTCAGTGAACTCAGACTAGTTTAGTCCAGTATACTCAGTTCGGTATCTATTTAGTTAGGAGTAGAATTTAGCATTGAGTGAACCAAAATATGGGAACTCACTTGCCTGTAGAGGGTGTGATTCATTGAAGCAGTCCTTGTGTTTCAAAACCTATTAGATGACGGTTGATGAGGTGGCTTAACCTATTAGATGAGGGTCCCTCCATTCTTGTTAGAGTACCTAAAAGATGAGGGTCACTCATAACTTCTCTTTACCAGTGGCACAGTATGGATACCCTTACAATTGGGGTTATAATTGGACCCCAACTCAGTTATAATATCTTATTTGGGACATGTTTGTTAGATGAATACCTCCCGTTGTATTAGTCTCAATCTTCAGAAAAGAACTCAGATAATTCTACAGATTTCATGACTATCAGATATAGTCACTCAGTTCAGTACGAAACTCATGTAGTTCCATTAGAATCAGGACTTTCAGATACATTCACCCAGTTATCAAGTATATCAGTTATCAGTAATCTATATTGTAAGTAAACTTAGTATTCAGAATCCTTATGATTTTAGTTATAGTTATGTATTCTTGCAGTATCCTCACGTAGTCATTTTATCTTATCCAGTTAGTTTAGTTCATGAATATGAACCCCTACATTCATCCTTACCTCACTTTTTGTACCAGTACATTCATACGTACTGGCGCATACCTTTTTTTCCGCTATGGTCTTTTATACCATAGATTCAGATGCTCAGATTCCCGATCGTGCTTAGCAGCACAGAGTCAATGGTGAGTCCTCATATTTTGAGGACATGATTATTTCATTCTTTAAGTATTTCAGTACTTAGTTACTTTCAATTGATGGAATTAGTTGGGGACATGCCCAATCAACTCCTTATTCAGAAAGTTTAGAGGCTTTCAGACTATATCATGTTCAGACAGTTATTTCAATCTTGGTATTATCATACCTTGTTCAGACGTTATTTTATTCAATATTGTTTACTATTTAAACCTTATGCCATGTTTTTCGCTAGATTTCCGTATTTATTTCAGTTATATTATTGTTATAATATTACAATCATCTAATGCTCAGTTACAGATATCAGTCATGGTTTAGCTAGTGGTCCTTTAGGATTGTTAGCACCGTGTAGCATCCAGGGTACCAAATTTGAGGCGTTACAAACTTGGTATCAGAGCCTCAGGTTCAATAGATTCCTAGGAAGTATGAAAGCCACATCTAGTAGAGTCTTGTGTATACGTATGTTGTGCACCACATTTATGTACAGAAGGATATGAGATGTTTTACGAACAGTTTCCCTTCTTTCAGTATTCATGTTATGCGAGTGAGCATGAACTCCAATTAAACTCTTAGTCTAATCCTTCTTTCTCTTCTATCCATAGAAAAATGCCTCCAAATAGGACTCAAGGAAGAGGAATAGGAGATCAACCATCCTCTCAGCCCGATCAGCTTAATCCTTTAGGCGAACATGTCTCCATGCAAATTTTAGAGTAGCATTCACTAATCTTGCTTATTTTATTGCTGTCCAGAACAAATGTCCAGCTATAATTTCATCCAATCGAGTGGCCAATTCTGCTGCTGCTAGTATTTGGGACTTCAGTTGAATAAATCCTCCTTTTTTATGGGGTCTAAATCAAATGTGGACCTTCAGGAGTATCTTGATTAGGTGCATAAGATTACTGATATTATGGGAGTGACTGCTATCCAGAGTGCTGAGCTAGCTACATATCAGTTGTAGGATATGGATCACACTTGGTACAAATAGTGTATAGTAGAGAGGGCTATTGATGCAGGGCATAATGATTGGGAGGAGTTTACCATTACTTTTCTAGATAGATTATTTCCCCTAGAGTTTAGATAAGCTATGGTTTTAGAATTTATGAACCTTAGGTTGGTATACATGACATTGAAAGAGTATTCTCTCAAGTTTACTTAACTAGCTAGATATGCTCCTCACGTGGTGGCAGATAGCAAATCTTGAATAAGTAAGTTTGTGTCTCAAGTGAATTATAGCCTCATCAAGGAGTGCAGGACCACTATGTTGACTAGTGACATAGACTTAGCTAGGGTAATGATCCATGCTTAGCAGATAGAGGAGCAGAAGAATAAGTAGAGAGAAAAGAAGAATAATAGAGCTAGAATAGGTTGTTTCAACTTTAGTCAGCCTAAGTCAGAAAGTAGGAATCGGTCTCAGTTCTACCAAAAGTCCTAAGTTCCAGCTCCTTCCTTAGCCAGTGCTCCAGTTCCTATGTTCAAGAATTGTAACAAAGATAGGGTGCCAGGCTCTAAGTCTTAGAGCAGTGTTAGTACTACCCGAACTCATCCTCTTTGTCAGAATTGGGGCAAGCGCCATCAGCTTATTTGCAGAGCTAGCAGTGATATTTGTTTTATATATGGAAAACCAGGCCACAAAGTCAAAGATTATTCCCAGTCAGGTTTTTTAAGTTAGCCTAACTATTCCTCAGCTTAGTCGGGTTTCCTGAATTAGTAGGGTGCCACTTCCATCGCCACCAGTGGGCAATGCACAAATAGACTTTATTCTCTTCAGTCCCGACAGAACCAGGAGAATTCTCCTGATGTGGTCATGGGTACGTTACAGATCATTCATATACATATTTATGCTTTTCTATATCCAGGAGCTTTCTTTTCCTTTGTTACTCCTTATATAGCAGTTGATTTTGGAGTCAATCATAAAATTCTAGCAGAGCCTTTCTTAGTCTCAACTCCAATGAGTAAAACTATCATAGTCTAGTAGGTATACAGGAACAGTCCGGTTATGGTATTCAAGAAAGTCACTTCAGCAGACTTAGTTGAATTAAAGATGACTGATTTTGATGTCATTCTCGGCATAGATTGGTTTCATTCTTGCTATGCCAAATTTGACTGGAAAAATAGAATTGTCCAATTTCAGTTTCTGAATGAACCCATCTAAGAGAGAAGGGGTAATACTTCAGACTTTAGGAGTGAACTTATTTCCGACCTAAGGGAAAGGAAAATATATATCCAAGGGATGTGTCTATCATTTTATTAGAGTTAAGGCCTATAGTTCTGAAACCCCCAGCCTTGAATTAGTACTAATAGTGAATGAATATTCAATGTGTTCCCAGAAGATCTTCCCAGAAATCCTCCCGAAAGGGAAATAGATTTTGACATAGACCTTCTCCCGAATACTTAACCTGTACCTATTCTACCATACAAATAGCACCAGTATAAATCAGAGAACTAAACAAAAAGTTGAAGGATCTCCTTGAAAAGGGGTTCATCAGACCCAGTGTGTCCCCGTAGGGGGCACCAGTTTTATTCATGCAAAATAAAGATGGTTCTCTCAGAATGTGCATAGACTACCGTTAGCTCAATAAGGTCATAGTCAAGAACAAGTATCCACTTCTAAGAATAAATGACTTGTTTGACCAACTACAGGGTATTTTTTACTTCTTAAATCAGGCTATCATCAGCTCAGAGTTAGAGAATATGACATTTTGAAAATACCCTTCCTACTCGGTATGGTCACTTTGAATTCTAAGTCATGTCATTTGGTCTTACCAATGCCCTAGCAGCTTTCATGGACTTGATGAACCATGTGTTCAAGCAGTACTTAGACATGTTGGTCATAGTCTTTATAGATGACATTCTTGTCTATTCCCACAGTGGGCATGATCATGCAGACCATCTCAAAATAGTATTACAGTCTAGCAGAAATCATCAGTTATTTGCCAAATTCAGTAAGTACAAATTTTGGCTATGGTTATTTGCATTCCTTGGTCATAACATTTCTGCTGATGGCATTATAGCTGATCCTCAAAAGACCGAGGCACTGGGAAACTGGACTAGACCTATAACTCCGTCAGATATCAGGAGTTTCTTGGGTTTGGCTGGATATTATAGATTATTTATTAAAGAATTTTCATCTATTGCATTCCCTATGACCAGAATGACTCAGATGAAAGTCAAATTTTAGTGGTCAGATTCATGCGAGAAGAGTTTTCAGAAGTTGAACACTCGATTAACCTCAGCTCTAATTTTGACTCTTCCAGATGGTCCAGATGGGTATGTCGTGTACTACGATGCATACAGGGTAGGTTTGGGTTGTGTTCTCATGCAGCATGGTAAGGTCATAGCCTGCGCCTCTAGAAAGCTTAAGTCTCACAAGAATAATTATCCGACTCATGATCTTGAGTTAGCAGCAGTAGTCTTTGCCTTAAAGATTTGAAGGCACTACTTTTATGAGGTAAATGTAGATATGTTCATAGATCACAAAAGCCTCAAGTACATATTCTCACAGAAAGATCTTAATCTCCATTAGGAAAGGTGGTTAGAGATTTTGAAAGATTATGATATGAGTGTTTTTTATTATTCGGGCAAGGCCAATATAGTGGATGATGCTCTCAGTAGACTGTTTATGAGTAGTGTGTCTCATGTTTAGGCCAGTAAGAAGAAATTAGCCCTGGAAGTTCATCAGTCAACAAGACTAGGTGTCCGCTTAGATGATTCAGCTAAAGGTATTCTGTCGGTTCAGAATAGTTCAGAATTATCTCTAGTTTCCGAAGTTAAGGAAAAGTAGGATAGAGATCCCAGTCTAGTCAAGATAAAAGAGTCAGTCAAAGATTAGAAGGTAGATGTTGTTTTGAATTATCAAGGTCGTCTGTGTGTTCCAGGTGTTGATGACTTAAGAAACTAACTTATTGCTGAAGTGCATGGTGCGTATTACTCTATTTATCTAGGGGCCACTAAGTTGTACCACAGTTTCTGAGAGATCTATTGGTGGAGTAGGATAAAGAGAGATATTGTAGAGTTTATGGATATGTGCTCAACATGTCAGCAAGTTTTGATTGAGCATCAGAAGCCTAGTGGGTCTATGCAGGAGTTTAGTATTCCTACTTGGAAGTGGGAAGAAGTGATCATAGACTTTGTGATTAGTTTTCCTCATACTCATTATTGGCATGATTCAGACTGGGTCATTATAGATAGAATGACCAAATTAGCTCATTTCCTTCCAGTCCATACCTTTTCTTCAGCCGAGGATTATGCTAAACTCTAAATTAGAGAGTTGGTCAGATTGCACGATGTTCCATTGTCTATTATCTCAGATAAAGATTCCCAATTAACCTCTCATTTCTGCAAAGCATTCTAAAAGGGTCTTGGTGCCCGAGTTCACCTCAGTACAGCCTTTTATCATTAGACTGATGGTCACAGAAAGGACCATCCAGTCTTTAGAAGATATGCTGCAAGCGTGTGCATTTGACTTTAAGGGTAATTGGGATGACCACTTGACTTTGATAGACTTTGAATATGACAATAATTATCATTCTAGTATTTAAATGGATAAATTAAAAGCTCTCTACGATAGGAGATGCAGATCTCATATCAGTTGGTTCAATATCGTTGAGGCCGCAGTGGTAGGGTCTAACTTAGACTTTGATACCTTAAAGAAAGTTCAGTTGATTAGAGCGAGGCTTAAGATAGCTTTAATCTGACCAAAATCATGCACATATGTGCATAAAAAGGATCTCGAGTTTAGGACTGGTGATTATGTGTTCCTGAAAAATCTCTTCAATGAAGGAAGTGAAGAGGTTTGGCAAGAAGGGAAAGATCAGTTCCTGATATTTTAGTCTCTTAAAAATTCTCAGTCACTTCGGCAAAGTAGCTTATGAGCTCAAGTTGCCTTCAGATCTAGCTTCATTCCATCTCGTGTTTCATGTCTCCATGCTTAGGAAGTGCATAGATGACCTAGCAATTGTAGTTCCTGTTCGGGGCATAGTTATTTAGAATAGTCTCTCTTACGAGGAAATATTGGTTGAAATCTTTGCCTATCAGATTCGAAAACTGAGGAATAAAGAAGTCCCTCTATTCAAAGTTTTTTGGAGGAATCAGTCCATTGATGGAGCTACATAGGAAACAGAAGCAGGCATGCGGACCAAGTATCCTCACCTCTTCTCTTCTAATTTAGACACAACCCAAGGTAATGGCTATTCTTCAACTTATTCTATTCCATTTTTTGATTTCAGTTACAAACTTGATATTCAGTTTCATACTCGGTTTTCCATTTCAAACTTTGTATCCTTTACCATTGAATATTCAGTCGCATATTCATGAGTCAATTCAATCATGTATTCATGCATCAGATATGCATGATCAACTTATCAGTACTCCCAGTCAGGGATTTATGTATCAGCTCATTAATGAAATTATGCATCAGTTATGCATATTCAGTATGAATCTCAGTAAATCAAAAATTTAATCATGTTTCAGTCTTTCATATTTAGTATGTACATTAACTTATAATTTTTCCTGTCTTACTCTCATTCGAGGATGAATGTTCCCAAGAGGGAGATACTATACGACCTCGCAAAATTTGTAAGCTTGATTTGGTCCTTTAAGCTTGTCAAGGGGTCCCAAACATAGAAAATTCTAGCTAAGTTTCCATAATTAGTTTATTTTTATCCTTCAAAAGTAGGCAATCTCATTTCACGACCTTAATGTCCTTTAATGGTTTATATTTTGGTTAATCCACGATCAGGAAGGTCAATAGGTGTTCCCGGATATGTTTTGGATTTTTGGACCTCGTTTAGACCATGTTTGAAAGTCCAAAATAGTGGGCCAATGCAGTCTTGGTGCACCGCGTCGTCTACCACGTTAGTTAAAATAGTGGGCCAATGCATCGAGTATCGTATCGATGTCATCTACACACTGCATTGGCAAATACATTAGTGCCCAGTTTCAGTCATCAAATAACCACGTCCGTAAGGGTAATTAGGTCATTTTCCCTCGACCTTCAGCCCTTATAACACAAAATTTTGCCCTCTTTTGGCTAAATACATTTATTATTTCACAAGTTTTGAAGAACAAGAAACCCTAGATGATTAATTTTCATTCAAGAACTCAAACTTTCTTCCATCAATCTTGAAGAAATTTTCAACTAAGGTATGTAAAGTTTTCATCCAAGGGTACCTTCCACCCTTGGAGCCAAGAGACCCTTTTCAAACTATGAATTTTGAATTCCATGTTATGGGTTTGATTGTACTCATGTTTTCGTTATGATATGACTCCCAAGGTTAAATTTGTAATAAATTCTCATGATTTCATGTTAGAATGTGGATTGAAATCCTTAAATTTAAAGTGCTTGATATAGTCATAATGTATTAGTTTTTGATGCATGCCCTAGAAAAGGTTACGCCTTCCATGTGTTTGTTAAAATGCCAAAGTGAATAAGAATTGTGCATTATGACCTATTAGTGAGCTATATGATGAACTTATGATGTACCCAAATTTTCAAAATGACTCCCATGCTAAAGATATGTCTTGTAATGATTTGGTGGAATGCTCATAAGTAAGGATTTGTGAAATTATATTATGTTAGTATGTATTCCCATTCATGTGTAAGCTTATGACTCATGAATGCTTCACGAAATCCCTCAATGATAGTATTATGAACTGTTGACTATGGTCATGTGTTCAAGTAGTGTCATGTCTCATTTATTTTTATTCTATGTAGTCCTGGGGATATTTAATATCAGATAATTTAGCTGTGTACCTAGAGATAATGTCAGTTTTAAAGATAATCTCAGTCAAGCCATGATCTTTAGAATTCTGTCAGTCTCAGAACTCAGTAAAACTTAGTATTATTCAGTTCAATCCTCAATAACTCAATCAGTTAACATAATTTAGTAATATTTCATCAGTTAACGGAATTGTATGAATTATATGCTAAAACCCTAGAATATAAACTGAATAGGGTATTCCTGATGTTATGTGAAATAGTTCTTGCTCCCCATGTGTTGGATAAAATGCCTATGTGAAAGATATAGGGTCATTATAATATAGTATCATGTATACCCCAAGCATGTACAAGTACATGCCTTACAAGTGTTTGATAAGTAGTCTACGAGAATTAAATAATGACATTATAGCCTGCCAACATGTATTCCCACCAAGGAAGTGAACAGTGTTATGATATTCAAGATTATGCTTTGCTTTACTTTTATGCCAACAAGTCTTGGAGGTGTTTATACCCGACAATTTAACTGCTAGCTAGAGCCAGTGTCAGTTATAGTATTCTCAGTCATGTCACAAGCAGTAGTATTCTTTATCAGTTATAGAATTCATTAGAACTCAGTCAAATGCATGACTTAGGAAAGTTTAGTAATCTCAGTAACATCATAGTCCAGTTCAGTAATCAATTCAGACTTAGTAGTACTCTATTAGTTAACGAAACTCAGTGAAATCATTTTAACTCGTTTAAGCAGTATGATAAGTAATAGGTTCAGTTTATCAAGTGCAGTCAAAGAATTGGTTTAGTGTCTATTCAGTTGGGAGTAGGATTCAGCACCAAGTGAGGCCAAGGATGGGAATCACCTGATAGTAGAGGGTGTAGTTCTTAGATAAAATCCTTGATATCCAGAACTATGTAGCCAGCGTAGGTTAAGACATTAAACCTTTTAGATGAGGGTTGATGAGGTGGTTTAACCTATTAGATAAGAGACCCGCCATTCTCGTTTGAGTACTTGTTTTATGAGGGTAACTAAAATCTTGTGTTTACCCATGGAACATTACTAACACCCTTCAAACGGGGGTTACTGGATATACCCCAAATTGGCTAGAAGGGGCATGTCGGTTAGATGATTACTTCCCATAGTTTCAGTTGTAGTCTCAGTCTTTAAGATAGAACTTAATTTAGTATAATAGAAGTCAAGGCTGTTAAATACAGTCCATCAAGTAGTGGTACCTATTATAGAAGTCAAGGTTGTTAGATCCAGGCCATCAGGTATTATTACTAATAGATTCAAGGACCACCTGCTAGATAGGGTTTATCTTAGAGTTAGTCAATCATTCTCATTAATAGCATATCTAGACAACCTGCTAGATAGGGTTTGATCTCATCATTAGTCAATTAGTAAAAGTATTAATAGACTCAGTTATCCAAAATGTAGTTATTAGAATTCAGTATTCAGTCTTATTACAATTTCAGTTATAGTTTATGCATTCATGCATGTATCCCTATTTAGTATACTCATGTTATTCAGTCAGTATTTTTCATGCATATTAACCCCTGGATTTATCCTATCCTTATCAAGCGTACCAGTACATTCTCATGTATTGACGCTTACTTTTATCTTATGCTATGGTGTTTTATACCATAGGTTCAGAAAATCGGGATATCGAGAACCCATAGCAGTTCAAATTCATCAAGCAGCAGTAGACTTAGCAGTGAGTCCTCATAATTCGAGGATGTTCCTTATTTTATTTATTCCATTAGTTTAAGTATTTTTAAGTAGACAAAGTTAGCTGGGGGATTATCCCATAAACTCCTTATTCAGATAGTTTGGAGGATTTTTTACTAGAGTATTATCAGAAAGTTGTTTTAATTTTGATATTGTTAAAATTTCATTAGTTTTATTTAATTGTTGAACCTTATGTCATGTTTCTGCCAATTTTTTGCATTATGTAGTATATTATGCAGTGCTCAATTACATGTATCAGTTAAGGGTTAGCATATGGTCCTTCAAGATTATAAGCATCGTGTAGCATCCGGGGTACCAAACTCGATGTGTTACCAACTTTGTATTAGAGCCTAAGGTTCAATAGTTTCCTAGGGAGTATGAAAATCCTCATCTAGTAGAGTGTTATGCATGGGTGTGTTGCATGCCATCTTTATGTATAGGAGGCTATGGGATGTTTTAGGAACAATTTCCCTTCTTTTGGTATTCATGTCATGCGAGTGAGCATAAGCTCCAGTAGAACCTTTAGTCGAATATGCTTCTTCCTTTCGTTTATAGAACATGTCTTCCAAAGAAGCTAGTGAAAGAAGTAATGAAAATCAGCCAGCTCTTCAGCCCGTTCAGGCAGATCCCCTCGACGAGCTTATATCTTATGCACAATTAAGAGCTACTTTCACTACCTTAGCATATTCAGTAGTTGCTCAGAAAAAATTGTGGAATGTTGTCCTAGTTAGGATTTTTACTTGCCCTTAACAGGAGAAGGGAGGGAAGCATAGGAAGAAAAAAAGACTAGAGAAAATTACTCTACGCCAAGATCAAGGGGTAGTAACTGCTCCCAGTTCCATCAGAGATTCTTAGCATAGGTTTTTCTGTTAGTACGGACACCAATATCTAAGTCTAAGACTATCAGTCAAGATGTTGCGTCAGTCTCTAAGTCAAAAGGTCATGGGAAGGGAGTTCGTACTTATTCGTGTTGTGGAGAATGTTGTAAGAACCATAAGAGGATATGTAGAGTGGGCAGTGATGTATGTTTTAGGTGTGGTAAGCTAGGCTACAGACTGCGATAGTTTAGGGTTATGGCTTAGAGGGGCAGAGATCTATGTCATCAGGGTGCCACTTCTAGTACAACTAGTGGTCAGTGTCAGGACAGTTTCGATTTACTTTAGACTCGTCAAGATCAAGAAATTTTCCCTAACATAGATTATGGTACATTATAAGTACTTCATCTTCATGATATTCATTGTTAGATCCTTTTCCCCCATTGGAGCTTAGGTTTTTAGCATGAGTTAGTTAGCAAAGCCAATGATTCAGTTTAGCAGTCAGATAATCAGATTCATATAGTTTGTTTTTCAATTTTTCCATCTAGCCATACTATCAAAAAACTCAAGAATATAACTGCTATAAGATGGAGAGTCCTAGTAGTTGCAATATCAATTCAGTTCCTAAGTCATGCATTAGTTTCAGATCCCAGATGTTCAGTCATGATCCAGTTCTTAGGTGGCTTGTGAATCGGCAGAGTTCTCCTCAAGTGTCTCAGTGAAGTAAGACTTCTTAGAGGGATATAGTTTCCAAAAGGAGGGATACCCCATATTTCCTCAATGCTTTCATGTCCTTAGGCCCATTCAGTTCCATGTTCAGATGTTCATTACAAAGCTAGTATCAGTTATCATCACATATTTATTCATGCATTCAGGAGTCAGTTCAGATAGATATTCGTTAATTTAGATATGAATTTTTAGTAGAAGATACTTAGGTTATCAGTAATTTTAGTCATGCATTCATGAGAACAACTCAATCGTATATCCTTGCATCAGACATGCATATTCAGAATGAGATTTCAATATATCAAAGGTTCCAGTCATATAGTTATGTTTCAGATTTTCATGTACCTTATGTAAGTTCAAGCTATCAGTATTCCTAGCCTAGTAAATCCTATTCAAGAATGAATATTCCCGAGGGGGAGATATTATAATACCCTGAGAATCCCAATCGATAATAGAACAATAATTCAAGCTCATTAGAAATAAGTATTAGTGATTTGGTAGTTATATGATCAAGTTTGACTCATATTAAGGCCTTTAAAATGTCCTAGCTATTAGACGAATCAAAACATCCCTTACCGATTGAATTCTTGGGAAGGACATTGCTATAGTCAATTTAAAATTATAATATCTACCGTTCTACAAATAATTTTTGATCCCATGACCCACAAATAGATATATAATTGAATTATGTTTCCAAAGATACAAATTTTGTCAAAATATGATATCGGAGCAAAAAGTTATGGACGTTTTACAGCAAGCTATCCGAACTGCCAAAGTGCGACGGAAAGGCCGATGGACCGTCGTGCCTGCGATAGAACATCGGTCAAACCATCACAACCGAGGTAGTAAGCATATTTTCTTGCCAAAAAGTGATGGGTTAAAGGGATAGTCCATCCCTAGTGCGACGGTTCGTCGCCCAAACCATCGCGGACCTCCGTTTAGGAATTTTAAGACATTTTTTAAATGATTTTTGGATCTTTTCCACCCTATTTTACACCTAATTATGTCAAATCAAAGAACATAACTCCTCATTCACCCATAACATCAAAATTATGGTTTCTTTCAAGATCATTCCCTTAGAACAAAATTCAAATCCTTCTTCAAGAAAATAAGAAATTCAAGTTCTTCAAGTTCAAGAACCAACAAGAAAACATCAAGATCTGTGTTTTCCAATCCAAGAACGTTAAAGAAACGTTAGTTATATTTCAAGATTCAAGCTTTTTAAGTATGTTAGATGTTGTTTCATGTGTCCCTTTCACCCATGAAGTCCAACAATCCTTTTTCAAAAATACATAGATTATGATTTATGATTTTTAAGCTTGAAATAGATTTAATTCATGTTTATGTTGTTAATTGAGTTTCAAATCATTTTTAATTATAAGTTTCCAGGGAATTGAAATGGTTATAGGATGAATTGTATGCTAAAACCCTAGAATTTAAATTGAGTATGGTATTCATGATGATATATGTTGACCATTGTTATGTGAAATAGTTCATGATCCCCATGTGTTGGATAAAATGCCTATGTGAAAGAAATAGAGTCATTTTAACATAGTAGCATGTATACCCCAAGCATGAACAAGTAGATTCCTTACAAGTGTTTGATAAATTGTCTATGAGAATAAAATAATGCCATTATAGCATGCCAACATATATTCCCCACTTATGTATAAATTAATGCATTACAAGTGTTTATTGACATGTCTCAGAGAGTAAATTATGAACAAGTGAACAATGTTATGTTATTCATGATTATGCTTTGCTTTACTTTTATGCCATCGAGTCCTTGGGGTACTTGTACCCGATAATTTAGCTGGTACCTAGAGCCAGTGTCAGTTATAGTATTTTCAGTCATGTAATGAGCTATAGTATTCTCTGTCAGTTACAGAATTCTGTAGAACTCAATTAGCTTCATGACTTAGGAAAGTTCAGTAATCACAGTAACATCCTAGTCCAGTGAAGTAATTAATTCAGACTCACTAGTACTTCATTAGTTAATGCAAGTCAGTGAAATCGGTTCCACTCATTTATTCAGTACGATCAGTAATAGATTCAGTTTAGTCAATTGTAGTCTAAGAATCAGTTCAGTGTCTATTCAGTTGGGAGTAGGATTCAGCACTGAGTAAGCCCAAAGATGGGAACTCACCAGGTAGCAGAAGGTGTGATTCTTAGAAGCAATCCTTTAACTCTCAAACTACGTAGTCAGTGTAGGTTGAGATATCAAACCTATTACATAAGGGTTAATGAGGTGGCTTAACCTGTTAGACTAGGGACCCACCATTCTAGTTTTAGTGCTTTATAGATGAAGGTCACTAAAAGTTTGTCCTTATGCATGGCACGGTACTGACAAACTTCCAACTGGGGTTATAGGTTGGGCCCCAAATTAGCTAGAAGAGGTATGTTGGTTAGATGATTACTTCCCACAGTTTTAGTTTCTGTCTCAAACTTCAAGATAAAAATCAGTTCAGTATTTTAGAAGTCAAGGTTGTTAGATACAGGCCATCAACTTTTAGTACCTATTACCGAAATTAAGGCTGTTAGATCCAAGCCATTACATATTATTACCAATAAATTTAGAGACCACCTGCTAGATAGGTTTAATCTCTGGGTTAGTTAATCATTCTTATTACTAGCATATCCAGTGAAAACCTACAAGATAGGGTTTGATCTTAGCTTCAGTCAATGAGTAATAGTAGTACCAATAGACTCAGTTATTCTAAATCCAGTTATTAGAATTCAGTATTCAGTGTTATTAAGATTTCAGTTATAGTTTATGCATTCATACATGTATCCTCATTTAGTATACTCATATTATTCAGTCAATAATGTTCATGCATATGAACCCCTTCTTTTGTCCTTTCCTCAGCTAGCGTACCAATAAATTCTCACGTACTGATGCATACGTTTCTATTGAGCTATGGCGTTTTATACCATAGGTTTAGAAGCATGGGATATCTAGTACCTATAGAAGTTTAGATTCATCCAGCAGCAGTAGACTTAGTAGTGAGTCTTGATCATTGGAGCATGTTTCTTATTTTACTTATTGCATTAGATTCATTATTTTTCAGTAGACGGACTTAGTTGAGGATTTTCCCATCAACTCCTTATTCAAACAGTTTAGAGGCCTTCAGACTAGGGTATTATCAGACAGTTGTTTTAGTTTTGATATTGTTCAACATTCTTTAGTTTTATTTTAGTATTGAACCTGATGGCAAGTTTTCACTAATTATCCATATTTTGCACTATATTATGCAGTGCTCAGTTACAGGTATCAGCAAAGGGTTATCTTGTGGTCTTTCGAGATTATGAGCACCATGTAGAATTTGGGATAACAGACTCAAGGCATTACAAACTTTACACCCCCCTTATAGACTCAGCGTCCTCGATGAGGTTTTTCACCACCAAATGGGATTTGCCTACAATCAGGACTAAGGTATGCCCCGCCTTATCTAGATTTGGCTACCCTTAGTTTGAAATCTTCCCCATATCGATAAGGACAACACAAAAGAATCTCTGATTCCATTCTGTCATAACTCAAGCCGATGCCCTAGATACATAGGCATCCCGAACCACGAAGTCCCGAGAGACCACTATTTTTGTCCAACCCATTAGTGATATTGTTTGCTTTTGGCATAGGCCCACATAACTTTAAAATATATCACTAGAGGGTAAGGCTTTCTTTCTTATATACCTAGTATCCCTCCTGTGTTTTGCTAATGTAGGAATCTTTTCTAAGTTGGGGTGTTACACTGTCAGATACAACCACTTAGTTTAGTACAGAACTTAGCTAGTTCTAATTTGGACTATCAAATACAGTAACCCAGTTATCAAGTATATCAGTTATCAGTAATCCACGTTATTTGTAAGCTCAGTATTCAGAATCTTTATTATTTTAGATACATTTATGTATTCATGCATGTATCCTCATGTAGTCATGTTCATGTTATCCACTCAGTTTAGTTCATACATATGAACCCTTGTATTTAGCCTTACCTCACTTTGCATACCAGTATATTCATATATACTAATGCATACTTTTATTTTATACTATCGTGTTTTATACCATAGGTTCGGATGCTCATGTTCCCAATTGTGATTAGCAGCTCAAATATCAGCAGACAGAGTCAATGGTGAGTTCTCATATTTTGAGGACATGATTATTTCATTCTTTTAGTATTTCAGTACTTAGTTACTTTCAGTAAATTGGTTGGGTACATGTCCCATCAACTCCTAATATTGTGTAGGAGCAACAAAAGTGTCTTTGGACCCTACTTCATGAAATTATGTAGCATCTTAAAATGGTCAATGGGATAAGCATTGTCATGGAGGGAAAGTGATAACATAATGCCATGTCCATTAGTCAAAACCACATGCACTTATTTAAATATACATATATAATATGTTGGGATAGGGATGGTGTAATGATCATGAAAGTTTTAAAATAATTAACTTAGACTATGTAGATCTCTATCCGTCCTAAGCGTACCCAAAGGCTAAAAGGGTTCTGCACCCCCTGCTGAAAGGGTCCCAACACGTGTTAGCTGCATGAACCAGGAAAATTCAAAGAAGGACCAAAGACTTTAAGGATAGAACCATTTTGATATTTATACCTATATATGTACACAATATGTGAACTATGCACACGGTCATAAATACCTCTATCCAAGCAAACGTGGTTTCCAGTATTGGTCCTCTCAGTACCTCCACCTACACAAAGAGCTACATAACCCCCTTAAAGCCAATATTAAAACCATTTAGCATATAATTCTAACCATTAACCTGGAAGTCATCTATTAAATAATTTACCGCTTGGTAACGCATATGAATATGCTTGCAAGCTAAATTAAACATGCCAAACCAATTCATATAACCACATTAACTCCCAAGTTCTAAATTTATTTAAATAACTTTTTATCCATTAATGAAATGGATTGAGTTCAAAAGCAAGTTAAACCATTTAATTTTCCATAATCAAAATCTTTGGTTAAGGTTCATACAATTTCAAGAAAAAAACTAATCCAATTTGGGGAACCGATTCTCTCGATTCCAACCATTTTAATAATATACCACTTCAGTCCCAAAAACATCAATTTAAAATATTATTAATGAATTTAGGACTTAGGGAAAGTAATTCCATTAGTAAAAATGAAAACCTTCAAACGAATTTCAGAACCCACGATTTAAATCATATGAAAATCCATTAAATCAATTCCACAATGTAAAATTAATGTTTGGGGAATAGAAACATGCTTGAAACACACAAAAAATTGAAGTCAATTGGATGTTTGAAGCTCGGATGATGAATATAGAATGAAACATTAAAGATTTCTTGTTTTAGGTGTTATAGAAGAGAATAAGAGTGTTTGATCTTTTTAACCAATAGGAAAAAGGTTAATTATGTGTTTATAAGTCATGGAAAGGGTGAAAAGACCAAAATCACCTCACCCCTAAGTGAAAAAACAATACTGGATGAAATTTAAACCTTAGCGTGGTACACCATCATTACGGAGGTTATCCTCCGTGCCATACCTGTTATCAAGGAGGTTAACCTCTGTGACATATTGATATTATGGACGCTCATTACCTCGAGGTACAAAAAATCCCCAAAACCCTTCCAAAAATCTCAAAACTTTCCTAAATTACCTTTTTAACATCTTTAAACATAATTAAAATGAAATTGATATTAAGAACACGGGAAGGTAAAAAATAGAATAATCAAAATTGTAAGGGTCTTATATTATCCCAAATTTATGATCATTCATCCTCTAATTATGAGTTATGATACTTTTAGCTTGTTTATACAAATAATACACGACAATCAAATTACAAACTCAGTAAGTAGCAAGAGAAAAATGAAACTAATACATCAAGCACTTTCATCCATCCTGGGGAACAACAATCGGTACTTGGCCTTCATATTTTCCTCAGCTGAACATATAGCCTCTTCTACTTTTTGATTTCTCTACAGTACCTTCACTGAAGCTACTTCCTTTTTCCTAAATCTACGAACTTAGCTAACTAATATTTAAATCAGGATTTTCCCATAAGAAAATGAATCTATCAAACAATATCCTCAATCGGAAATATCAAGGAAGGATCACCCAAGAACTTTTTAAGAATGGACACATTAAATAAAGGATGAATAAAACCCAAACTTTTAGGCAAATCAAACTATCACACCCTACAAATTTGGGTTGGATTTTGAAGCATTGTTCTTACGAGGGTAAACTCTAATCCCATGAAATTATTTTGAATATATATTTGATGATCTTTATCCTAGTGTTTAAAGTGATCTCAAAGTGAAAAATGTTCATAGGAATCTCTTAGAACAAAGTTGAGCAAGACCGTTTGATTCGTCCAAAATATGGTATTCAATTCTATAAGGGTAAAATTTAAGTGTGTATAACTTTTTATATAAATGAATTTCTCGTATCAAAACTTACCAAACTGAATATAATTGAATCAATTTTGCAACAATACCAATTTTGCCAATATCTGATACTCGAGAGAAAAGTTATAGCCATTTTTGTAAGAGGCAGTAAATGGAGGTGATATGCCCGCGCTGCTGGTGTTATTTCCCCAGGATAGAGAAGGCGTCGTGGGCTCTACTTTTCATAGATAAAGGGGGAGCCTCCTTGTCCATTCCCCTGACGTTTTCACCTCCTTAAGATTTAAGGGGCACTTTAGTCCTTTCTCCTCAACCTTAAACAGCCAAGGGTTGATTTATAACACCTAAAAGGGCATTATTTGATAACTTTTCATCATCAAAACATCATGTAAATCCTACCTTTTCCCACTATGAACTAATTTAACTTTTCTCTCAATAATGCATGCATTAAGCTTTGAATTCAATATTTCTTCAAGAATGCAAGAGTTAAAGCTTCCTTGTTCAATAAACCATCAAGAAAAAAATATCAAGAATCGGGTTTCTTTCCTAAGTTTATCAATCAAGTCTTAAGGTACAAGCTTTCTTCCCAATTCAAAAAAATTAAGGTAGGTGGGGTTATGAACAAGGATACTCCTTTCATCTTTACACTCAAAATTAGTTTTAAAGTTGAATTTACGTAAATTGCAATTAGGGTTCATACCCAACCTATCTTGTTTTGAGTTTATGGATTTATAAAGTGATTTAAGTGTAAAATTGCATGCTTGTTCTCATCTATTCATGTTTTGATTTAAAGACTTTCAATTTAGATATAAGCATGATATTATGTTGCAAGTTATATGAAAGAAAGCATAAGATTTAAAGGCTTTAAGTGCATCAATATTATGCATGCTCATGATTTGATCTATAAGATTCACATTGAGATTTCGATTTGATTATTTTGACAGAAATTATTGAAGTATTTCAAGAAAATTGTTGAGCATGAAGTATTATTTTTATTTTACATGAATTTTAAGTACGAGTTATTAAGCCCTAAGCTTAAGTATTGATATTTAAAGAAGACTATGCTTTTAAGTTCCCTATGATTAGTTTATATTTAAATTTTAAGAAATATTTGATCTTTTGATCCTCGGCTAAAATATGGAATCCACACAGTTAGCTTAAATTACAATTTAAAATAGATAAATGCATAACCAATTTTTATTATAAACCCTTAAGCTATTATAAGGTGAATTTCCTATATAATGAGCATACAAGCACCGATTTGGGTATCTATCTCAATTCATATTCCCCAAAACTATGAGCCAATGTAGGTTTAGATTATTCCCATTTATATGGATGTAGATAAAAATTGTGATCACTTAACTCAGGTTATACACCTTGGCAAGAGTATGACACCTTTTTGTAATGTAAATTTTCCACTTAGAGGAACATAACATTGGACATCATGATAGATCACATGGTGTAAGTTGGTTAGAAGAACCTCCCTAAGCCTAAGTCTTAAAATGGAATAATTGAAAAGTTTTTCGAAACTAAGTGTAAAGGCTCACAAATTTATTCAGCTATTATTTCACATAAGGAAATAGCTATGAGATTTCATCTTTCGATTTATAGATACAAAGGTGAGTCCTTTTCCACTTAGCCAACATGATTTAAAACTAGACTTAATTTCAATCCTGCTCAGTTCATTATCAGAAAGAGTAAAATTACAACTTTTAGAACTAAGTGTTATGGATCACAAGATTTATACAGTATGCTTTATCATTCATGAATTATGAATTATGATTTTCAGCTTTAAGTTATTGAAGACAATGTGAGTCATTTACACTTAGCATGCATTCTTAACAAGCTATATGAACAATTGAGTTAATGTTTTACTTATGTATTCAACCCCAAATGCTCATTATATTCCGAAAGTACTGATCCACAAATACATCTATATGCTACATTTTTTAATAATATAGGTACCAATTTAGTTGTAGTCCATATGTCACGATCAGATAATGGCAGAGTCCATCCAATAGATAATGAGTCCTCCTACTTTGGGGATTTTAATTAGATGTTATTTATGTACTTTACATTCTTAATTATATGTATTGATTAGTGCTAGTTGGAGTCGCAGCCCAGCTATCTATAGTCATTATAGTAGAGGCTTGACAAATGTCAGTCAAAGTCAATCATTTAATTTCAGTTATGTTCTTCAGTTTTATCAAAATATAAAATTATGTAAGTATTGTATTTTTTCTTGATTTTATCATGATTATATTTATGTACAGTAAACTTAGTCAGTTTTATACATATTCAAATCATTTGTTTAATAGTATGCCAGTACAAGGGTTAGCTTGGGATCCTTTGTAGTCCTAAGCACCATGTGATTACTAGAGGTAGTCTCAAGATGTTACAAACTTGGTATCATAGCTAGGTTCAAGTTTCCTAGGGTGTCTATAAAGCCGTGTCTAGTATAGTTGTAACAACACGTATATCACTACCATAATCTAAGTCCCGGTGCATGAGTATTCATTAAAAAAATTATTGAAACTCTTATTATTTTTTTGTTTAGAAACAACCATTGCGTAGGAAATTCAATTAGCTTTTCAACGATATAAAATTTTACCAAATCCGATAATCGGGTATGAAGTTATGGCAATTTTAAGTTTCAGTCATTAAACACTATCATTTTAACCCTCAGTGCATTGCGTAGGCAGCGTAAATGACAATTGTCAATTCCTAGTGTGACTCTGCAATCATGGCACGTTGTGGAGAAGGATAATTTCCCGTTCACCAATTTCCAGCGGGCCTTTGCGATCATGGCACATCTCGAAGGTTGCCAAAATGGCATTCTAAGATTTCCACTATAGTGGCTCATCACGTCGTCTGTCCAGGTCCCAGTTGTCCCTTTTCCAGTGTCTTGGTACAATAGTGACATGTTGCACCAAGGCCAAAAATAGGGATGCTCAATTTTCAACTTATGTTTTAAAATTCGTTTACGGTTATTTGGCTCTTTTCCCATGGCCCTAATTTAACCTAAAACAATAAATTTAACCCAAAACAATAAATTTAACCCCTAAACACCCTAAGTAGTCATCATTATTCAATTCATCTTCAAAATTAAAGATTATGTGTTCAATAACAAGAAACCCTAGCTCTCAAATTCAGGGTAGTTTCTCAAGAATCATCCATCAATCCTTCTAAATTCATCATCCCAGGTATGTTAGATTCTTATCCATGGATTCCTTTCATCTATGGAGCTCAAGTAACCTTTTTAATTTTAAAATTATGATCTTTCTAAGTTATTTAATTTTTAATCATGATTTCATCCATTAAACTCCATGAACTTTGATTTACTACCATGTTTTAATGAAGTTATTGTTGTTATTCGATTCCTCATGTTTTAGTGTTATCATTTCTTAAATTAAATTATGACTTAGGGTTTTCCATAATAATGTCATGTTACTTATACCAGACCTTTAGTAATTCTATGATTATTTTAAACCATGAACTATGAGTGTTTGATGAAATGCCTACAAGCGCAATTGATTTAATAAGAGTCTTCATGCGATGTCCTTTAATATTATAATGTCATGCTAATACTATAGTTTTGAGTCCTGGGGGGTTGAATACCAGAAACCATAGTTATTTACTTAATGTTGTCTCAGTATCTTTAGAAAGACTTCAGATTAAATCCTGAGCATTATCAGAATAGTCAGTTAGACTCAAAATAGTCTAGTATTTCAGTGTCATTTAGGTGGGAGTATGATTTAGCACCGAGCTAGTGTAGGGATGACGACTTCCCCATCAGATAAGAAGAGTCATTAGTAGCAATCCCTATACTCCAGAACTATGTAGCCAATGTAGGATATGAGTAGTCACCCATCAGATTAGGCATGAATATGTCGCAGGGGTAACCCATTAGTTTAGGCTTGACACCCTTAGTCCTTTGGACATAATATAAGTTTAGTGGATCCATACAGCCAGCGTTAGTACCTGTGGCACAATATTAACTTTCTTCCAACTGGGGTTACAGGTCAGACCCCTATTAGATCATATTGGGGAATGTCGGTTAGATGATACCTCTCACAGTCTCAGATATAGTCTCAGTTATAGTTCTTATTTAGTTCTTTTATCTTAGTATTGCTTGACCAAAGTGTACAAATTTTACTTAATTTTATTATTTCAGTTTATAGATTTTATCCTGTTCATGTCATATTCTTGATCATGTATCCTCAGTCTACATATTTGCATATATTTTTAGTATTTTATAGACTTTCATGCATATTCAGTATCTACAGATTTTATGTTCTCTATTCTGTATTCCATGCTTTACATGTGTGTATAGATAGATCATTACTCTTTTTCATTAAGCATTGCATGTTATGCGACCTCATTTAACATACCATTACATTCGAAAAACTAATTGCATACCTTTATTTTGCACTATGATGTGTAATATCGTAGGTGCAGACGCTAAGTTCTCAGATTACACTTAATCCCTCAGATTCTCAGTAGTACAGTAGCAGTGGTGATTCCTCATCACCCGAGGATAGACTATCTTATTTCATGTCTTTATTTCAGTAGTTAGTAGAGTTAGTTGGGGGCTT
This sequence comes from Capsicum annuum, assembly GCF_002878395.1. NCBI lineage: Eukaryota > Viridiplantae > Streptophyta > Magnoliopsida > Solanales > Solanaceae > Capsicum > Capsicum annuum. The sequence continues at coordinate 59,152,045 of NC_061116.1, read as the reverse complement.
GTCCTATCAACTCTCAATCAGTCAGTCTTAGAGGCTTTTCAAACACTACAGTTGTTAGTTGTTTAGTTTATCGGTACTTTGCCAAATACAGACAGTTGTTTTTCCTAGAATTATATTTTAGTTTGAATTCAGATATTTAAAACCTTATGTCACTTCACTTATTCTTCCATATTTATGATTATATTATTCAGTGCTCACAACAGGTACCAACTCATGGATTAGCTTGTGGTCTATCGGGAATGTAAGCACCATGTAATGACTAGGGGTAGTCTCAAGTCGTTACAAACTTGGTATCAGAGACTAAGGTTTTAAAGTGTCCTAGGAAGTCTTAAAACCGCATTGAGTAGTGTCTTGTGCATGGGTGTGTAGCACGCCACACTTATTGACGTGAGGCTACAAGGAGTTTAGGAAAAATTTTGCCTTCTTTCGGTATTCATGTCGTACGAATGAGCATGAGCTCAAGTTAGCTGTCTAATCCGTTTCCTCTTTCTGTTTAAAGAATATGCCACCCAAGAACGGAAGAAGAAAAAAAACTCAGCCAGCCCCTCAACTCATCCAGGCAGATCTTGTAACACCTCGATTTTCTAAACCGAAATGCTACACGCTGCTCATGACCCCTAAGGACTACAAGCTAACCCATGACTGATATCTGTGCCTGTATACGGCATAATATATCATAAAATGTAAAAAAATGCACATTAAAGCCCATAAGATTTGAACTGAATAAACGTCCGATAACAAAATGTATAAAAAAGGTATAACAATACCCAAAAAAGTCTTAAATACTGAAAATAATGAGATCTGAATATCTAATCTAACATCTAGTCTAGAAGCCTCTAACTGAACTGAATAAGGAGTTAAAGGAACATGTATCCAACTAACTGCATCTTGCAACTGAATAGTAAATATAGCAATAATCATATTGTCCTCGAATAAGAAGGACTCACTGAAAACTCTAAACACTGGAATGCTACAGCTGATCTGGATCTCGTGCCTCTGAACCTATGGTGTAATATAAGAGAAAGCACCATAGCGCAAATACGTCAGTATATTTGAATGTACATAGTATATGAGTGAGGTAGGATAAATGCAAAGGGGTATATGCATGAACAATGCTGATTAATATGAATATGAGAATACATACATGCATACATAACTGTAACTAAACTCGTGGAGATACTAACTTCTGAGTCTAAATACTGACAACATGATTGTACTAATACTGAGATACTGAATAGATAAACGACTATTTCTGACAGTTCAAATTATGAAAAACTGGTCTGGTTGACTGTGTCTAATAGTCCTAAAGCTTAATACTGATATCATGAATTCTGATAACTGATAAGACTGATAGATAAGTTCAGAAAACTAATATAACTGATATAACTTTGTTGATCAGCCTAACCGATGTAAATCATACTGAAGGACTGTATCTGACAGTCTAAGTTCTGATGGAACTATCTGAGTTTTATTTTATATTGAGTAATTTAATTTGAGATCAGTCCTATCTAGCGGGTAATCTTTAAATCTGATGATTCTGGTACTGTTTAACTATAGTTATGATCAGTCTTATCTAATGGTGATCTTAAAGTCTATTTATAATGATAAGGATTGATTATCTCTAACAGTACTGAATCTGTACTACTGAACTGAGTTGACTGTATCTGACAGTCTTGAATCTGTAACTGAACCTATGGGATGTGTTCATCTAACCGACATGCCCTAAGCTAAGTTGACTGGGGTCCAATCTCTGCCCTGACTTGAAGGGTGTCAGTACCACGCCACCAGTAAAGACATCTACCTTGGAGTCAGTCCTAATCTAGTGAGTGATTTCTAGGATCAGTCCTATACATATAAATGTGCTAACGGGTGACCCCTGAGTATGTCAGTCCTATCTAAAGGGTGAAATCTCATACCTACATTGTCTACGTAGTTCTGGAACTCAGGGATTGATTCTAGGGATCTCAGTCCTATTCTAGCGGGTGAGCTTCCATCCGTAGGTTCGCTCGGTGCTGAATCCTACTTCTACCTAAAAGACACCGAACTAAATAGCTGGGTTGAACTAAATAACTTAACTAAACTAATTTGATAAACTAATACTTATTAACTGAACTAAAAATAGTGGTATTGTTTTGCTGAGCTAAAATTGAGTTTATTGGATTCTGATGACGGATGGAATATAATGAGTTCTGAAGACTGATTAAGAGTACTAAAGTTACTGAGATTTACTGTTATTACTGAGGTTACTGAGCACTGAGATTACTGAACTACTGAGATTACTGAGATTTCCTAAGTCATACGACTGACTGATTTCTAACGATCATGGCTTGACTGAGAGTATCATGAAAACATGACATGGCTCTAGGCACACAACTATATTTTTTGGGTACGAATACCCCCAGGACTTGATGGAAGGAACCTGACACACATGACTGATTTGATCATAAGGGTAGAGTCCATAATCTACAATATCATAAATACGGGATTTCATACTAAGCATGGTTCTCAAGAATCTATTTCATAGAAGGGAATTTCATACAACATGTATATATTTGCATACCTTTCAATATCATGCTCATTGCATATTAAAACCACAATCCATAATATCATAACTTGGGAAATTTCATGAAGTACATGGGTATTCTACATCTTTTACATAAGTGGGTTTTGCAAGTAAGCATAGCATAATTCCATAATACTAGTTCATGAGTAATGCAACAGTGTTCACAAGACACATTATCAACATGGATGACATTGAATCATATAGGCCTATCATGAATCCTTCACTTAGTCAAAATTTATCTATAATGTTTGATTTCTAGTCTCGTAGGTATTTTATCAAATGCCTTACATGCACAACTAAGGCATAGGTCTATATCATATAATTACTCGTCATAAATAATAAAACTTACATGTTTTCAACTCATATGAAGTCATAGATTCATAATAACACACAAAGATTCTATCTTGGCACCATTCAACACATAAACATGATCAACAATCCATTCATAACATCAAATCCATAATATATATAGTTTTAGAAAAGGGTTTTTAAACTTCATGGACAAAAGGAGTCCATGAATGAACACAAGCATACCTTAAAGCTTGATCTTGAAAGAGATCCAATGTTTGTTGAAGGTTCTTGATGAATCTATAGGCTTGCTATTGATTTTTCTTAACTAGGGTTTAACCCCTTTGGTAAGCTACCACGAATGTCGTCACACTCTTTCCAACCTGATATGCTGGAGTAAGATAGGAATAACTCTTTTCTCCGCAATTGGATTTTTGCCAAATTTTTATCGTTGGAAAGCTAATTCAATTATTTATCTTTTGATAGGTCATGAGCTCAAAAATTACAAGTATAACGAGAGATATACTCATTTTAAGTTGACTGTACCAATATCCTTCTCAAGAATTTAATTGGTAAGGAATATTTTGATTCGTATGATAGCTGGAAGGTTTGAAGCCTTAATATACATCTAACTTAATAATAAAACTATAAAAGAACCATGATGTACTATGCATGAGCTTGGTACATGGCTCTAATATTTGTTTGGATTTTTTGGGGTATTATAATATCTCCTCATTGGAAACATTCATCCTCGAATGATGACTGCTTGAGAGGGGAGAAAAGATAAAATGATGCATATATAGCATGAATGACAGATCATGATTTCATGGCTGAGATGATTGAAAACTGAGCATATAATACTATACATGCATATCTGATGCATGGTTAACTGATTTATGAATGTAGGACTGAGTGTTCCGATAAACTGAGTTTCTCAAACTGAGAATACACATCTGATGCTTAACTGATAAGTTGATTCCATGCATATCTAACGCATAATTATATGACTGACATGATACGTGAATACATGACTGAAATTACTGATAAGCTGATCACGCATATCTGATCCGTGAATACATGACTAAACTAACTCACGAATATGCGACTGAACATGCAATAATAAAGGCACTAAGATTGAACTGAAACATGAGAACATGACTGAGTATGCTACATGACATATGGACTGAACATCATGAACTGAACTAAACCTCTGAATACTTTTCTTAAAACTGAGTTCTAACTTGAGGGCCAACTTATGAGTACCCTCTATTCTAGACTGAATTCGTTATGCAAGGAGAAACTAAATGATCTAAGACATGATAGCATTAAGAGAAGGTGGGGTATCTCCCCCTTGGGATGCTATGTCCCTCTAAGAAGATACCGAGTGATGCATAGGGCATCTATAAACTAGATTATAACTAAACTTTGGGAGTCTCAAACTAATGCATGATGCATAAGATGAACTGAGGATATACATGACATAGTCTTGATTTATCTAATTAGTGGAGGTGTAGCATGAGTCATGGAAACTGAGTTACTGGGGAGTATGATATATATACATGAGTCATGAGCTGCATAACCTGATTCTAGAATGTCTGAGTTCGTGGAAAACGATTTGTAACACTGAGTGATCTAGGACTAAATTCCCTATACTCGAAACTAAAAGTGCACACAATTCTATGAAATGCGTGTGAATGTAAGCAGTATTTATGGAATTTGAGACATGAAGCATGTATAGGCATTATGTCAACTAAAGTATGAAGCTTTATGCTGAGATAAGGATGGTCGAGAATCCTCTTTCCTAAATGCTTTTCTGTATATACTGGCACTACTACTGGAATCTGAGAACTTGACCTGGTTACTTGATCTACCATCCCCACTAGGATTTAAGCCATCATCATAATTCTGTGAGTAATAAACTAAACTCTGAACTGAACTGCAATCATCATCACATACTTACACTCTTATTAATACATGCTTGCCTTACTAAACACATTATCTGCCCTTATTTCCCTCAAATACTACTAGTATCACATTTACACCTTCATGCTAAATTTTTATTCAATAAACTTAAATTTCTAACTCACACAATTCAAGCCTACAGATTTATTTTGGCATAACTCTCCCCATGAATACATAGTTTGTTCAATCTAGATATCATTCTCCAAAATCTACTACTGCTAAACTCCTGGGTTCATGCTTCTAACTCTAGTCATATGCTATCATAGGATTTTGAGAAGTGATCTACTGGCATATCTAAATCTAGGTTTGAGAGCGAGTTCTCATGATCATGAGTGAGATCCGTACAACTTTGGGATATAACTGAACTGATAGGATATTCTTTAGCATAAGAGAAATCCCATAGCTATCTGTAGAGACTATTTGAGAAAGCCCTATCTGTAGGACTTGAGCTTCACTACTTCTGTTACCTTGAAAGTAAGGTAAAGTTTACATGACTAAAGCATGATGGGAATATACATGAGTTTTCTTAGAAAACCTTTCTATAGCACAATCTGAGATATGAAAGAAGGAAAACTATTTATAAAACATCTCATAGCCTCCTACACATAAGTATGGTTCACAATACACGCATGTACAAGACTCTACTAGATGTGACTTTCAGACTTCCTAGAAATGGAATTTTCTGAAATGGAATGCTACGCTATGATCATGACCCCCGAAGGGCCACAAGATAACCTATGACTGATATCAGTACCTGTATACTACATAATATATCATAAAATATAGAAACATGAATATGAAAGGTCATAAGGTTCGAACTAAATAAACGGCTGATAACAAAATGTATGAAAAAGGTATAACAATACCAAAACAAGTCATAAATACTAAAAATAATTAGATATGAATATCTAATCTGACATCTAGTCTTGAAGCCTCTACCTTAATTAAATAAGGAGTTGAAGGAACATGTCTCCAACTAACTCCATCAAGCAACTGAGTAGTTAATGTAGCAATAATCATATCATCCTTGAATAAGAAGGACTCACTCCAAACTCTGAACACTGGAATGCTACTGCTGATCTGGAGCTCGTGCCTCTAAACCTATGGTGTAACATAAGAGAAAGCACCATAGCGCAAATATATCAGTATGTCTGAATGTACTGAGTATACGAGTGAGGTATGACAAATGAAAAGGGTTATATACATGAAGAATGTTGACTAATATGAACGTGAGAATACATAACTGTAACTGAAATTGTGGAGATAGTGACTTCTGAGTCTGAATACTGATAATATGAGTGTACTAATATTGAGATACTGAATGGATAAACAACTATTTCTGACTGTTCAAATTATCAAGAACTGGTCTGGTTGACTGTTTCTGATAGTCCTGAAGTTGAATATTCATATCATGAATTCTGATAATTAATATGACTGATACATAAGTTCAATAAACTGATATAACTGGTATAACTAATATAACTGTGACGATCTGCCTAACAGATGTAATTGATACTGAGGTATTGTATCTGACAGTCTAAGTTTTGATGGAACTATGTGAGTTTTATTTTACATGGAGTAACTGAATTTGGGATCAATCCTATCTATCAGGTGATCTTTAAATATGATGATTCTGATATTTTTTAACTATAGTTAAGATTAGTCATGTCTAATGGGTGATCTTGAAGTCTATTTATAATGATAACGATTGATTATCTCTAAAAGTACTGAATCTATACTACTAAACTGACATGACTGTATTTGACAGTCTTGAATCTGTAACAAAAACTATGGGATGTGTTCATCTAACCAACATGCCCAAAGATTAGCTAACTTGGGTCAAATCCTTGGCCTGACTAGAAGGGTGTCAGTATCACTCCACCAGTAAAGACATCTTCTGTGGAGTCAGTCCTAATCTAGCAGATGACTCCTGGGATTAGTCCTATACATATAAATATGCTAACGGGTGACCCCTGAGTATGTCAGTCCAATATAATGGGTGACATCTCGTACCTATGCTGGCTACGTAGTTCTGGTACTTAGGGATTGCTTCTAGGGTCTCAGTCCTATTCTAGCGGGTGAGCCCCCATCCCTATGTTCACTAGGTGTTGAATCCTACTCCCATCTAGAAGACACTGAACTGAATAACTGTGCTGAACTAAATAACTTAACTTAACTGATTTGTTGAACTGATGCTGATTAACTAAACTAAAAATAGTGTTATAGTTTTGCTGAGCTAAAATAGAGTTTATTGGATTCTGATGATGGATGGAATATAATGAGTTCTAAGGACTGATTAAGAGTACTGAAGTTCCTGAGATTTACTATGATTACTGAGGTTACTGAGCACTAAGATTACTGCAAATACTGAACTACTGAGATTACTGAGTTCTCCTGAGTCACATGACTTATTGATTTCTATAGATCACGGCTTGACTGAGAGTATCGTGAAAACATGAATTGGCTCTAGGCACACAACTATATTTTTTGGGTTAGAATTCCCCCCGGACTCGATGGAAGGAAACTATCACACATGACTGACTTGATCATAAGAGTAGAGTCCATAATCCACAATATCATAAATAAGGGATTTCATACTAAGCATGGTTCTCAAGAATCTATTTCATCGAAGGGAATTTCATACAACATGTATATACTTGCATAGATTTCAATATCATGCTCATTATATATTAAAATCACAATCCATAATATCATACCTTGTGAAATTTCATAAAGTACATGGGTATTCTACATCTTGTACATGAATAGGTTTTGCAAGTAAGCATAGCATAATTCCATAAGACTAGTTCATGAGTAATCTAGCAGTGTTCACAAGACACATTATCAACATGGATGACATTGAATAATATAGGCCTATCATAAATCCTTAACTTAGTCACAATTTACCTATCATAACTCTTTTCTCCGATATCAAATTTAAGTAAAATTGGTATCATTGGAAATATAATTCAATTATCTATATGTTTATAGGTCATTAGCTCAAAAATTTCAAGTATAATGAGAGATATGCTCGTTTGAAGTTGACTATACCAATATCCTTCTTAAGAATTCAATTGGTTAGGAATATTTTGATTCGTCTGATAGCTGGGAGTTATTTGAAGCCTTAATATACATATAACTTAATCATAAAACTCTAAAATAACCATGATGTTACTATTCATGAGCTTGGTACATGGCTCTACTATTGGTTTTGATTTTTTGAGGTATTACAGATCCTCTGGATGAGCATGTCTCTCACGCAACATCTAAGGATGCATTCAATACTCTAGAAAACTCTATAGATGTACAGAATGAATGGCAGCCACTATTTTTTCCAACCCAGTGTCCAATACTACGACAACTAGAATTTGGAATTTCACCCGGATGAATCCTCCTTGTTTTATGGGATCTAAAGGAATTCTTAGATATGATTCAGAAGGTTACGGATGAAATAGGGTATAGTCTAGTCAGAGTGCAGAGTTGGTTGTATAAATTGCAGGATGTAGCCCATACTTTGTTTTAAGTAGTGGATAGTTGATAGAGGTGTTAATGCAGGGCCGATAGAATGGGAAAAGTTTTCCATGAATTTCTTGGATAGATTATTTCCATTAGAGTTGAGAGATGCCAAAGTGTTGGAGTTCATTAATTTTAGGAAAGTAAGCATGAGTGTCCAGGAGTATTCTTTCAAGTTTGCTTAGTTAGCTAGATATTCTCCTCATGTAGTGGCTGACAGTAGGCCCAAGATAAGTAAGTTTGTGTCTAGAGTGTTTGATAGTATGGTCAAAGAGTGTAGGACCACAATGCTGATTAGTGAGATAGACTTTTCTAGATTGATGGTCCATGTTCAATAGATAAAAGAGCAAAATATTAAAGAGAGAGAGAGAGGAAACAAGAGAGCTAGGATGGGTAATTTTTGTTTTAATTAGCCAAAGTCAGAAGGTAGTATCAGTCCTCATTTTAATCAGAGGTATTCAACACAGTACCTTCTTCAGCCAGTGCCCTAATACTAAAATTTAGAAACTACAATAGGGATAGAGCACTAGGCTCTAAATCCCATGTCATTAGTAGTAGTGCTCGTACCAATTTTTTGTGTCAAAAATATGGCAGCCACCATTATAGTCAGTGTAAAATGGGTCGTGCTATGTTCTTCGGGTGTGGCAAGCTAGACCATCAAATTTAGAAGTGTTAGGTAGTTTCTCAAAAGGGTAGGGATATGTGCCAATAGGCCCAATCCTATCAGTCATTAGTTCTATCCGACCGGCCCACTCAGTAGGGTGCCACTTCCAGTGGTCGGCGTTCGAATAGATTATATTCTTTTCAGTACCTCCAAGATCAGGAAAATTATCCTGACATAGTTACTGGTACGTTGCAGGTCTTTCACTTATATGTTTATGCTTTACTAGACCTTAAAGCTTCACTTTCTTTTGTAACTCCATATATAGCTGTCAATTTCAGAGTTAGTCCTTAAACTCTAGCAGAACCCTTTTCAGTGTCTACCCTAGTAGGTGTTTCCATTATATCCAGGTAGGTATACAGGAACTGTCATATCACAATATCTCAAAAAGTTACCATAGTTGTTCTTGTGAAGCTAGAGATGACGGATTTCAACACCATTCTCGACATGGATTGGCTCTACTCATAGTTGATTGTAGTAACTTAATAGTTCATTTTCAATTTCCAAATGCACCAGTCGTTGAATGGAGGGGTAGTACTATAGCTCTAATGGTTCAGTTGATTTTGTACCTTAGACACAAAAAGATGATATCGAAGGGATGTATTTACAATCTCATGCGAGTCAAAGAATCTAACTCAGAAATTCCTATTCTTTAGTCAGTACTAGTAGTAAAAGAATTCTCAGATGTGTTACTTTAAGATCTTCCTGGAGTTCTTCCTATAAGGGAATTCGACTTCGAAATAGACCTTCTCCCAGATACTCAGCCTATATTTATTCTACCATATAGAATGGCTTCAGCTGAACTCAAAGAACTAAAAGAATTATTGAAGGATCTCTTAGATAAGGATTCATCAAACCCAATATCTCCCCGTGGGGCGCACCTATTCTATTCGTGCGTAAAAAATATAGATCTATTAGAATGTGCATAGACTATCATTAATTGAACAAGGTCATAGTCAAGAATAAATATCCACTTCCTAGAATCGATTACTTGTTTGATCAACTTCAGGGTGCCAGTTACTTTTCAAAGATCGACGTCACATCAGTGTATCATCAACTTAGAGTCAGAGAATGTGACATTTCAAAAATAGCTTTTCAAACTCGGTATGGTCACATTGAATTTCTAGTCATGTCTATTGGTCCTACAAATACTCCAGCAGCCTTCATGGACTTGATGAACCATGTATTCAAATAGTAGTTGAACATGTTCATCATATTCTTCATTGATGACATCCTTGTTTACTCCCATAGCAAAAATAAGCATGCAGACCACCTCAGAGTAGTGCTTCTAACTCATAGAGCCCATCAGTTGTTCGCTAAATTAAGTAAGTGTGAATTATGTAAAAGATCAATAGTATTCCTTGGTCATATTATTTCTAGTGATGGTATTAGAGTTGATCCTTAAAGGATCGAAGCGGTGAGAAACTGGACTAGAACCATCTCTCGATTAGATATCAGGAGTTTCTTAGGTTTAGTTGGCGATTACCGTTGGTTTTTTTAAGGTTTTTCTTGTATTTCATCACCGATGTCTAGATTAACTCAGAAGAAATTTAATTTTTAGTGGTAACATTTATGTGAGAAGTGTTTTCAGAAGTTGAAGAATTGACTTACCTTATCCCTAGTTCTTATTCTACTAGATGGATTAGATAGTTTTGTCAAGTACTCTGATGCATCCAGAGTAGGTTTGAGTTGTGTCCTCATGTAGAAAGATAAGGTCATAGCCTACACCTCCAGACAGCTAAAACCTCATAAGAAAAATTATCTTACTCATGATCTTGAGCTAGCAACTATAGTATTTTCCCTAATGATTTAGAGGCATTACTCATATGGGGTGCATGTAGATGCGTTCATAGATCACAAAAGACTTCATTATGTGTTCTCCCAGAAGGATTTGAATTTGCATCAGAGAAGATGGTTAGAGTTATTAAAGTATTATGACATGAGCATTTTGTTTCATCCGGGCAAGGCCAATGTAGTGTGTGATGCTCTCAGTAGAATGTCTATTGGTAGTGTCATATTGAGGATGGTAAGAAGAAGTTAGCTTAGTAAGTCCATCAGCTTGCCCAACTAGGTGTTTGTTTACTCGATTCAACAGTAGGTAGTGTATGGGTGTAGAGAAGCTCAGAGTCATCTTTAGTTTTTGAGGTAAAAGAAAAGCAGGATAAAGATCCCAATTTATTTAAGTTGAAAGATTTAGTCAGAGATTAGAAAGTAGAGGTTTTCTTATAAGGGCGAGATGGTGTTAACTGTTGTCAGGATAGATTGTGTATGCCTGGTGTAGATGAGTTAAGAAAATAAATTCTTGCAGAAGCGCATGGTTTGCATTACTCTATTTATCTAGGGGCAAATAAGATGTACCATAATTTGTAGGAGATCTATTGGTGGAGTGGGATAAAGAGAGATATTGCAGAGTTTATAACTACGTGCTCTACATGTTAGTAAGTTAAGGTTGAGAACAAGAAACCCAATGGGTCCATACAAGAGTTCAGTATTCCCATGTGGAAATGGGAGGAAGTGAACATGGACTTTGTTAAAGGTTTCCCTCGTACTCGCCATCAATATGACTCGATTTGGGTTATCATAGACAGGATGGCTAAATTTGATCATTCTTGCCAGTCCATACCTTTATTCCATTAAGGAATCTGCCAATATCTATCCTAGAGAGTTGGTTAGGTTTCACGGTGTTCCCTTATTTATCATCTCAGATAGATATACATAGTTTAACTCTTACTTCTAGAAAGCATTCCAAAAGGGTCTTGGTACCCAAGTCCAACTCAGTATAGCCTTCCACTCTCAGATAGATGGCCAAGCAGAAAGGACCATTCAGACTCCTGAGGATATGATGAGAGCATGCGTTGCTGATTTAAAAGGTATTTGGGATGACTATTTGCCTTTAATTGAATTCACATACAATAAAAACTATCATTCCAGTATTCATATGGGTCCATTGAGGCTTTATATAGTAGGATATGTAGATCTATAATTTGTTGGTTTGAAGTAGGTGAGGCTGTTGTAGTAGGGCCTGACTTAGAGTTTGATGCTTTGGAAAAAGTTTAGTTTATCAGAGAAAGACTTAAGGCTACCTAGAGCCAATAGAAATCATATGCAGATATGAATAGGAAGGATCTCAAATTTGAGGTCGGTGATCTTATGTATTTAAAAATTTCACCTTTGATGGGAGTGAAGAGATTCGGCAAGAAAAGGAAACTTAGTCCTCGATATGTTGGTCCCTTACAATTCTCAATCATTTTTGAAAGGTTTCTTACGAACTACAGTTTCCTTCAGATTTAGCCTCAGTACACACCCAGTGTTCCATGTCAGAATGTAGAAAACATGTATTGGTGATCAAGCTGTAGTTTTTCCCTTAGAAAGTATAAATATTCAGAATAGCCTTTCCTTTAAGGAAGTTCTAGTCAAAATTCTTGAGCATCAAGTTCGTAGACTAAGTAACAAAGAACGTCCACTAGTCAAAGTTCTTTGGTTAAATCAGTCCGTTAAGGGAGACACTTGGGAAACAAAAGCAGATATGCGGACCAAGTACCCTCATCTTTTCTCCGCAAATCCAAATTCCGTATTAGGTACAAAATCTTCTTATGATTTTTCTCTATCTTGGACATTTTTAGTTGCACATCATGTTTATGTTAGTCGTGCATCCATGAATCTGTTCAGTCATGCATTCCATGCACCATATATGCATATATAGTGTGTAAGCTTAGTCCATCAGTTCCCTCAGCTTACCTAGTTTTATTTGGGAATGAATAATCCCAAGAGGGAGATATTGTAACCCCCTGTATTTCCCTTGCATAATCTATGTCTCAGTGCATGTTTATTCATATATAAAATTTCTTAAATGTTCATTATTTTTTAGTTTAGAGACTACTATTGCATAGAAATTCAACTAGCTTTTCAACGATATAAAATTCGCCCAAATCTGATAATCCGGTAAGAAGTTATGGCAATTTTAAGTTTTAGTCATTAAACACCATCATTTTAACCATGAAAACATAGCGTTGGTAGCCCAAATGAAAATTGTCAATTTCCAGTGTGACTCCGTGATCATGGCGCATCGCGAAGCAGGCCACTTTCTTGTCTGTCAATTTCCAGTGGGCCTCCGCAATCATGGCGCGTCATGGAGGTGGCCAAAACGTCATTCCAAGTCTTACCGCGATAGTGGTGCATCACAACGTCTATCAAGGTCCCAGTTTTCCTTCTTCCAGTGGCTTGGCGCGATGTTGACGCATCGCGCCAAGGCCAAAAATTGGTATATTATATTTTGAGCTTCCGTTTTTAAATTTGTTTAATGGTATTTGGGTCTTTTTCCACAACCCTAATTAACCTAAAACACAAAATTGAATCCCTAAACACCCTAAGTAGTCATCATTATTCAATTCTTCTTCAAAATTAAAGATCCCCTTTTCAAGAACAAGAAACCTTAGCTCTTAAATTCAAGGAAATTTCTCAAGAACCCTCCATCAATCCTTAAAAATTCATCATCCCAGCTATGTTAGATGTTCATACATGGCTTCCTTTCATACATGGAGCTCAAGTAACCTTTTTAAATTTAAAGTTATTATCTTTTTAAGTTATTAAATTTTTAATCATGATTTCATTTATTAATCTCCATGAACTTTGATTTAATACAATGTTTTAATGAAGTTATTGTTGTTATTTGAAACCTCATGTTTTAGTGTTATCATTTGTTGAATTAAATCATGAGTTAGTATTTTCCATGATAATTCCATGTTAGTTAGGTTGATCCTTATTAATTTTATGATTATTTTAAATAATGAACTATAAGTTTTTGATAAAATACCTACACGAGCAATAGATTTAATAAAAGTCTGCATTCTATGTCATTCAATATTTTAGTGTCATGCTATTACTATTGTTTTTAGTCCTGGGCGTATTGAATATCAAAAACCGTAGCTCTTTACTTAATGTTATCTCAGTATATCCAGAATAACCTTAGATTATATCATGAGCATTATCAGGACAGTCAGTTAAACTCAGAATAGTTTAGTATTTCAGTGTCATTCAATTAGGAGTAGGATTTAGCACTGAGCAAGTGTAGGGATGGCAGCTTCCCTATTAGATAGGCGGAGTCGTTAGTACCAGTCCCTATACTCCAGAACTATGTAGCTAGCATAGGATGAGTTGTCAACCGTCAGATTAGGCTTGACTATCTTACAGGGGTCACCCATCAGTTCAGGCTTGACACTCTTAGTCGTTTGGACATAATATCAGTATAGTGGATCCATACAACTAAAGTAATTACCCGTGGCACGGTATTAACACCCTTCTAACTAGGGTTACAGGTTTGACCCCGATTAGATCAAATTGGGGAATGCCGGTTAGATGATACCTCCCACAGTCTCAGATATAGTCTCAATTATAGTGCTACTTCAGTTCTTCAGTCTTAGTATTGCTTGACCAAAGTGTACAGATTTTAATTAATTTTAGTATTTTAGTTTGAAAATTTTATCCAGTTTATGTCATATGCTTGGTCATGTATCCTCAGTCTACAGATTTTCATGTATTTTTAGTATTTTATAGACATTTATGAATGTTCAGTATCCCCAAATTTAATTTTCTCTATTCAGTATTCCATGCTTTACATTTGGTACATATAGATCATTACTCCTTTTCCTGAAACTTTGCATGTTATCCTACCTCATTTAGCATACCATTACATTTAAAGTACTGATTGCGTACCTTGCTTTTTTGTTGTGATGTCTCATATCATAGGTCCTGATGCTTAGTTCCCAAATTGCACTTAGTTCCTTAGATTCTCAGTAGTACAGTAGCAGTGGTGAGTCTTTATCACTCGAGGATAGACTATCTTATTTGTTGTCTTTATTTTAGTAGTCAGTAGAGTTAGTTGTTGGCTTGTCCCATCAATGTAAGTCAGTTAGTATTAGAGGCTTTTCAAATATTACAGTTAGTTAATTGTTCAGTTTATCAGTGCATTATCATATTTATACAATCATTTTTTATATATTTATAAATCAATTTGAATTCAGATATTTAAAATCTTATGGTACTTCAGTTATTCTTTCGCATTCAGGGTTTATTATTCAGTGCTCACAACAGGCACTAGCTTATGGGTTAGCTTCTCTTGGGACCGTAAGCACCATGTAATATAGGATAGTCTCGAGTCATTAGAAGAGTCTTGAGAAATGGTATGAAGATATCTGTACTTTACTACAAAAGGCTATAGGGCATTTAAGAAATATTTCCCATCTTCATGCTCTAGGTCATGCTGTAAAGTTGTTCTCTTCAGAAATTATGTTGATTAGTGTGTTACATCATAATCCATTATCTATGACTTATTCTTAAGATAACATGATTAGGAAGTTCCAATTCCTCCCAAGTTGATGCTCTCCGATTTACTATCAGTAACTTAAAATGTCACATAAAGGGCTTGAGAGGAGCTCGCTAGTGTGTTACAATTTCCTTAAGTTTGAAGCTTATATGCTCATCCATATGAATTTCTCAGCTAAGGCAGAGTAGGCTATGTATTCAGATTCCTTGTTAGCCCTTCACTATAGACAGTGCCCATGAGAAGAGATAGTGTAAACCTAGAATGTTAAATAGAGTTTTCATTCCAGGGATATTGCAACCTAAAGTATTATGATTTATAATTAGTAGAATATTTTAATAGTTTGGAATGTGTGTTTATAATTGTACTAAAATGAAAGGTGGGAATGGTGTTTCATCAAAAGTATATAGATTAATTTATGTGTTCTATAGAGTTTGTGTTAAGGTGATATGTCCTAGTATGTCAGCTTAGGTTTAATGAATTTGGTACTGCTTTCCTGGTGGAAAGTAGAGAAATAGTTATTAGTTAAGGTCAATTATTGTTTTCTTAAAGTAGGAAAGAAGTTATAGATGGTATTTATTATGTTAGGAAGGTATAGTTTATTAACTAAAGTATTTGATGGTTGAGGTTTGTAGAGCTAGCTGTGTAATATAAATATATGGATGGATAAGGACTAGAGATGTGTGGCAGAGGGATGTGCTTATTGAATGTAATTAGGTAGATGTAAGATTATGATCAAATATCAATACTATAAGGTTCTAGTGGACTAGTGTTTCTTGATGCTTTGTTTTATAGCTTCCAAGTGAGAATAGTATGGAAGGTTGGGTTGTAAATTATATTTAGCACTAGACACTAAGTCTTAATAGTGGATGGTTATAGAAGGAGATGTAATGATTTCTTAATAAGTGATACTACTTTTACGGAGATGAACAAATAGGCTTGAAACAATAAATTCAAGAATTTTAGTTTATTGATTTAAGATTAAGTATGATATTGTAGGTATGATCTATAGGTATGCCCAAGGTGATATGGGGTAGCATTATTTTTTATGCTTATTAAGTGTTGTGTGTTGTTAGTAGTACCCTTGAGTTTCTAAGTGGAAGAAGGTTAGTTGTATAGTACATGGTTTTCTTAATAGATAAGTTAAGGACTTATAGATAGATAGTGTTGAGTCTTTTAAGTCTGATTTTGATTCTTATGGTTAGGAAAAAAAATATAAATATAGAAGTGTAATCTTGGTAGACTATGATTATGTGTTTAGTGAGGTTAGTATAATTTCAAAGGAGACTGTAAGTCTTTGATGTTGAATATTAAAGCTAGAGAAAGCTAAGAATAGTACGTAACAAGGTAGTGTTCAAGAATGATGTTAGTATAGTTTGGTAAAAGGTTTTGAATATCAATGTTAAGTGTTAGTATGTAGGTTTGAATCTTTGAAGAATGAGCTAATAGAAAGTACAATTGAAGAACTAGATGGAGTGAACTCATGGTATGGTGATACTCTTGACGACTCTAAGTTAGTAAGCATTTAGATTATTATATGATGACTATTGTGGGCTATAGAGGGTTAAGAATGGAATCTCTGAAGGAAGTACTAGCAATGGGTTTTTACACTTTCAGGTTGAGTTTATTGTTTATGTGTATTGTTATATTTCAGACTCTAAAGTAAAGTGGGTGCAGTTCAGTTAAAGTTTATGACATGAACCGAATGGAGGCCCAGGCCGTGACGAGTATCCCGAACCATGAAGGCCCGGAACACCCTTCTCTATCTGATAATCATGCACAACATTCATGTAATAGAAGATAATACGGAAATATAAGTACTAATGGAACCATGTTCATAAGTCTAATATAAGTCAATAATGGAAAATGGAATCCAACTCCATCTATGAATTTCTGGAAACCGTCTGAGAAATCTCTACTACATGACTAAGATATCAACTGTCTGAAAACGGGGACAAGACCCCCAGTAGACCAAAACAATACTGAATAATGAATGTCTAAGAGGCAAGGCCTTTTGAAGCAAACAAGGCACACCAACTGAACTCGGCAAACTTTGTCTGAAGACTCTACTAAGTATCTGGACCTCTAGACTGTGCCTTAGAACCTGAAAGGAGGGGGGGTCAACGCAAATGTACTGGCACACAAAGTAATCAAAAAACAAATAGTGATTTTTATACAAAATAAATGAAAGCCTTCATAAAACATATTATAGCAAAATGGTTCAAAATGAAATGGGTATAGTATAATGATTTTTCAACAACAATGCAACACTGCTGATCTAGGTGGAACACCCTACAATATTCATGAACTATCGAATCCCGATTGCCATCAAGACTTGAATATCAGTATAGAGAGAAGAACACACAAGATCACACAGCAGGGTGCCTTCATCCAAATCAAATTCGTGTGTCAGGGTTGTGCTCAAGATCACAAAGCAGGGCTCGTAACCACTTGTCCTGAATAGGGAAGACACAATATTACGTACACAAGATCACACAGCATAGTTCTAAATTTCCTATGTTGGCAATGCACGGTTCCTAGCATAGAGTTATTTGGCTCGTGCTTTCTTTGAGTAACCACCTATCTCACATAAAATCAATCACATATCATACTCTGTGGGGTATCATCATACCCAACTTGCAAGTCATCAGTATCATATCAATTCTTCAACTTCTCATGTCATTTACATTATGCACATACACAAGACTTTCACCTACAACAACACATGCATAATGATATCTCAACACATAATAGTTCAAGAAGTTTTATCATGTATGTGTAACATCATATCAATTGCAAAACTCCTGCTCTCAATAGTTTGACATAAGTATAATATAGGTATAACAAATTATCATGGAGGATTTAAAGAATTCACAATTCATACACATCACACCCTTCTGAAGTTTGGATCACATGTTAATAATTCAACCACTAGAATACATTCAAACAAACAACCCCCTGATATTTCAATATTTCTTTCAAAATCATATCTAAAAACATGTTATTGATATCAAACGAAAACCCCACTTGTAAAAACATATCTATTCTTGTATAAGTTTAAAGGCTTGGATAAATTTTTTTCAAAACATGCCCATGAAATTTTGGATAACCCTATCTACCTCTATATACGAAATTATTGGGTGCTTCTTGAAACCTACAATCTGGGGATTCCAAATCTCCAATTTGTTTTGCATTCCCACGGTTGAATCTTCAGATTGTTGTTTGAATCCCTAGAGAGAGTTGTTGTTACTTTTGGTGAAAAATAGGGTTATGTTTCTCAAACATACCCTAAATCTATTGTTTGAACGTTTTAAGGGGTTTGGGAAAAGTCAAAAATGCCCCTATTAAGTTTTGTACAATGTTGAAAAAAATTAAACTAGTAGCCGATTTAACGGGCCACCATGACGCGCCACTGTCGCGGTGGCTTGCTTGAAAATGAAGAATGGGCATTTGATGGCCTCCGCACCGCGGAACCATCGTGTTGTTCCACTGGATTGGACGTGGAACTTCTCCGCGATGTGCCACTTTCACGGATTTCCACTGGAATTTGACAATTATAAATTAAGCCCTCCCTGCGACGCGCCAAAAGACAGAATGGCGGTGATTTACAACTAGAACTTAAATTAGCCATAACTTCTTACCTAGTCATCTGATTTAGGCAAATATTACATCGTTGGAAAGCTAATTCAATCATCTATGAAATGAAAGTTTAAATCTAAGTAATTCCACAGGAATTGAATATAAATCATTCTAGAAGCTATGTATTTGTATTTTAGGGACCAAATGTAGCTAGGGAAAAAAACTTTGGGGTGTTACATTATCCCCCCTTGGGATCATTCTTCCCCAAATGATAACTAGTAATATACATAAACAAAATTTCAAACATACCAAGGCATAGAAAAAATAAGGCAAGGATTGTACCTTCCATTCCGTCATTCGCTGGATCAAAAAGGCTTGGGTATCTAGCTCTCATGTCATTTTTTGATTCCCAAGTTGTTTCTTCAACTTTATGATTTCTCAAAAACACTTTCACTGAGGCTATCTCTTTGCTCCTCAATTTTATAACTTGACGATCAAAGATTGCTACAGGATCTTCTTCATAAGAGAAGGAGTCTGTCACTTTGATTTCATCAATAGAAAACACAATGAAATGGTCTCCTATGAACTTTTTTAACATGGATATGTGGAATACCGGGTGAACAGAACCCAAATTTGTAGGCAAATCTAGCTCATATGCAACACCACCTATCTTTCTTACAATCTGGTATAATCCTATATAGAGAGGACTCAACTTACCTTTCTTCCCAAATAGCATAACTCCCTTCATAGGGGAAACTTTAAGAAAAACACAATCTCCAACCTTAAACTCTAACTCTCTCCTTCTAACATCGGCATAGATTTCTGACGACTTTGAGTTGTCTTAAGTCGTTCTCTAATAATCTTCACATCTTCCATTTCCTGGTGAACAAGATCAGGACCAAACATCTGCATCTCACCTACTTTAAAACATCCTATCGGAGACCTACATATTCTCCTATACAATGCCCCGAAAGGTGCCATCTTAATACTATAATGGAATCTATTATTATACGTAAACTCCATCAGTGGCAAGTGCTCCACCTAACTACCTTTAAAATCAATCATACAAGCCCTCAGCATGTCCTCAAGGGTCTGAATGGTGCGCTCCGCTTGATCATGAGTCTGAGAGTATAATGTTGTACTTAGATTTACCTGGGCACCTAAACCCTTCTGAAAAGATCTCCAAAACTGAGAAAAAAATTATATAACTCGATCTAATATGATGGACACAGGTGCCCCATAGAAATGACCTATTTCTATAATGAACAGCTTAGCATAATATTCTCTCGAAAAGTTATTCCTGATAGGCAAAAAGTGAGTTGTCTTAGTTATACTATCTACAGTCACCCAAATGGAGTCATACTGGTTTCAGGACTTCGGAAGTCCTTTAATGAAGTCCATATTGATCAGTTTCCACTTCCACAAAGGCAAAGCTATCTCCTGGCCTCATATGGTCTACTTTCACTTGTTGGCAGTTCAAACACTTAGAAACAAAATTAGCCACATCACGCTTCATATTATTCCACCAATAAACATATTTTAGATCATGGTACATCTTAGTAGAACCGGGATGAACAACATACCTCAAAGTCAGAGCTTTGCTAAGGATTCTCTTCCCTAATTCATCTACATCTGGTACACATAATCTACCCTGACACCTCTAAATACCATCTCCACTAATTTTAAAGGACATCACCTTCTGTTGACCCACATCTTTCTTGATCTACATCAAGATGGAATCTTCAACCTATTTCTTCTTAACCTCTGCACAAAGGGATGACTTAGCTATCTCATGAACAATCACCCCTCCATCTTCTGAATCTAAGAGTTGCTCACCTAGATTTGCAATTCGGTGAATATCCTTCACCATCACCCTCTTTCCTTCCTCCACATGAGAAAAATTGCCCATGGATAGCTTGCGTAGTGTGTCGGCTACTACGTTCACCTTGCCTGGATGGTAGTGCAGGCTCATGTCATAATTTTTCAAAATTTCCAACCACCGCCTCTACCTTAGAATTAATTCTTTCCACGAGAAAACATTTTGCAAACTTATATGGTCAGTAAATATATCAGCATGCACAACGTACAAATAATGCCGCTAGATCTTAAGTGCAAATACCATAACTACTATCTCCAAATCATGAGTGGGGTAGTTCCCTCGTACACCTTCAATTGCCTAGATGCATAAGCTACTAACTTACTATGCTGCTTAAGTAGACAACCAAGAACCACTCGGGACGTATCACAATACACCATAAAACTATCTACACCTTTTGGAAGAGTCAAAACAAGAGCAGTGGTTAGCTTGTCTTTCAACTCTCCAAAACTATTTTCACACAAACTTCACCTTTTTCTGAGTGAATTTAGTGAGCGGAGCAGCAATGGAGGAAAAATTCTCTACGAACCTTCTGTAATAACCCTCCAAACTCAAGAAGCTCTGAATATCAGTTGGAGTCATGGTTTGGGCACTGGGGAGCTGGCCGCTCACTGTGCATTACTCCGAAACTTCTTCTTCTTCAACCACTTACTACCCGAGTTACCACTTTGCGGCTGACTATGGTATTGGTCCGCCATTCTAGCCATCTTTGCTAGCCTGTATTTCACTCTCAATTTAATAATTTTTTTCTTCTTGTCCTCTACCTACTGCATATGGACAGACATTCTAGCTAAGTCTATTTCCCTATTGAGCACCGCCCCTTGACACTCAGGTGCTAAGTCATCGGAAAGGCCAGATACAGACTTCCTTATTCAAGCTCTCATGTTTGTAGTAATCTCTGGTGCAAAGCAAGCAAGCTAATTAAATTTTAAAGTGTACTCCTGGACACTCATTTTTCCTTATTTCAGATTCATGAATTTTTCAGCCTTGGCTTCCCTCAACTCTAGAGGAGAGAACCTGCCAAAAAAAGCATCTACAAACTCATCCTAAACTATGGGTTTAGCATTATCCCCTTTTGCATTCTCCCACTTATTATACCAATGGTTCGCAACATCTTAAAGTTGGTATGTTGCTAGCTCTACTCCTTCTTTCTGATTAACATGCATTACTCTAAAAATCTTCTCCATTTCATCTACAAACTCTAATGGATCTTCTTCTACCTTAGTGCCCATAAATTTGGGATGATTCATCCTCATGAATTGGCCTACTCGGGTAGCTTCAGAAGTAATAGATAAAGACCCAGTATCTTCTGACTACTGAGTCTGCATAGCCACTAACTGGGCTAGCATATAAATAGATTGCCTAAACTCTGCATTTGATATATTCCCCTGAGAAGTCGAGGGATGGTTCACATTAATCCTTGAAGCCCGAGGAGGACTAGTCAGGACTCCTGGAGTAGGGACGGGCTTAGGTGTATGTGCTTCGTTACGTGTCCTTATCCCATGAGTAGGACGGCCCTCATCGGACTGAGCATTCTGATCAATAACACGATGTGGAGGCATAGTTGTTTTCCTAAAATATAAGAGATCATTGATTAGAGGACAGCTTAGACTCCAAAGCATAAACTAAATCACAAAGAGGGAAAACATTGCTAAATTCCTAGTAGCCCCCTTCTTGTAAGTGTGGCGCACTACGCACCCATAAATAAGACTCTATCCAACACGATTTTGCAGACACCCTGGGACCATGAACCGTGCTTTGATACCAAGTTTGTCATGACCCAAACCGAGGGCTAGGCCATTATGAGTATCCCAAACCATGAAGGCTTAGAACACCCTTCTTTATTTGATACTAATGCACAACATTCATGTAATAGAAGATAATGCGGAAATATAAGTAACAACGGAACCATGGTCATAAGTATAATATAAATCAATAGTGGAAAATAGAATCCAACTCTATTTATCAACTCCTGGAAATCATCTGCAAAATCTCTACTATATTACTAAGACATCAGCTGTCTGAAAATAGGGACAAGGCCCCTAGTAGAGAAAAACCATACTGAATAATGAATATCTAAGAGGCTAGGCCTTCTAAAGAAAAGAAGGCTCACAAACTGAACTCTGCAAACTTTATATGAAGATTTTACTGAGTATCTGGACCCTTAGACTGTGCCTCAGAACCTAAAAAGAAGGGGGGTCAGCACAAATGTACTGGCACGCAGAGTAATCCAAAAATAAATAGTGATTTTTATGCAAAATAAATAAGAGCTGTCATAAAACATATTATTGCAAAATGGTTCAAAATGACATGGGCATAGCATAATGATTTTTCAACAATAATTAAACACTGCAGAGCTAGGTGGTACATCCTATAATTTTAACCAACTATCAAATCCTTATTGCCATCAAGACTTGAGTATTAGTGAAGAGTGAAGAACACATAAGATCACACAATAGGGTGCCTTTATCAAAATCCAATTTGTGTGTCAGGGTTAGACTCGAGATCACAAAGCAGTGTTCCTAACCATTTGTCCCGAATAAGGAAGACACAATATTAGGTACACAAGATCACACAGCATGGTACCAAGTTTCCCGTATCGGCAATCGACGGTTTCTAGCATAGAGTCATAACCACCTATCTCACATAAAATCAATCACATATCAGACCGTGTGGGGTATTATCATAACCGACTTGCAAGTCATTGGTATCACGTCAATTCTTAACTTCTCATTTCACTTACATCATGCACATACAAAAGACTTTCACCCACAACAACACATGCATAATGATTTCTCAATATATAATAGTTCAAGAAGTTTTATTATTTATGTGTAACATCATATCAATTGCAAAACTCCAGCTCTCAATAGGTTAACATAAGTATAATATGGGGTATAACACATTATCATGGGGGATTTAAATAGTTCACAATTTATACACATCACACCATTTTGAAATTTGGATCACATATTAACAATTCAACCATTAGAATACATTCAAATAAACAACCCCCTGATATTTCAATATTTCTTTCAAAGTCATATCTCCAAACATGTTATTGATATCAAATGAAAAACCCAGTTGTAAACAAATATATATGCTTGTATAAGTTTAAAACATTTCATAAATTCTTTTAAAAACATGCCCATAAAATTTAGGACAACTCCACGTACCTTTATATATGAAATTAGCGGGTGCTTCCTGAAACCTAAGATCTGGGGATTCCAAATCTCCAATTTGTTTCGAATTCCCACGGTTGAATCTTGAGTTACAAGAGTTTGTTGTTTGAAGCCCTAAAGAGAGTTCTTGATACTTTTGGTGGAAAGTTGGGTTATGTTTCTCAAACATACCCTAAATCTTTTGTTTGAATGTTTTAAGGGGTTTGGGAAAAGTCAAGAATGCCCCTATTAAGTTTTGTACAATGCTGAAAAAAACAAAAAAAAAAATTGGAAGCTGATTTAACAGGCCACCCTGACACGCCACTATCTCGTGGCTTGCTGGAAAATGACGAATGGAAATTTGATGGCCTCCGCGATGTGGAGCCATCGCGTTATCCTACTGGATGGGATGTGGAACTTCTTCACTATGCGCCACTATTGCGAAGTCCCACTGGAATTTGACAATTATAAATTAACCCCTCCCCGCCACGCGCCAAAAGCCAGATTGGCGGTGATTTGCGACTAGAACTTAAATTAGCCATAACATATTGTTCGGTCATCCGATTTAAGAAAATATTGCATCGTTGGAAAGCTAATTAATTCATCTACGAAATAAAAATTTGAAATCTAAGTAATCCCATGGGAATTATATATAAATCAATATAGATGCTAAGGCTTGGTATTTTAGAGACAAAATTTAGCTAGGAAAAAAACACTTTAGGGTGTAACAGTTTATTATGTAATCTCAAAGACTTAGGGTGATCGATTAAAACTAAGGGGGAGATAATAGAACAATTAACCAAGTCAGGCTCTCTAATCTCAGAAACTAGGGATGATTCTGAGCTACTCTTCACCCGCACTACCTTTTGCTGAATCGACAAAACAGATATCTAGTCGGGCTAGCTGATGAACTTCCTGAGCTAACTTCTTCTTACTTTTCTTAATATAGGCAACACTACCCATAGACATTCTACTGAGAGCGTCAATCACTACATTGGCCTTGCTCGAATGATACAGAACACTCATGTCATAGTATTTTAACAATTCCAACCACCTTCTCTGATGAAGGTTGAGGTCTTTCTGAGAGAACACATACTTCAAGCTCTTATGATTAGTGAACACATAAATGTGCACACTATACAAGTAATGCCTCTATATCTTTAAGGCAAAAACTAATGCTGCTAATTTCAGATCATGAGTAGGATAGTTCTTATCATGGGTCTTAAGATATCTAGAGGAATAGGCTATGACCTTACCTCTCTTAATCAAAAGACAACACAATCTAACGATAAAAGTGTCACAGTACACAACAAAATAGTCGAAAACATCTGGTAGGGTCAAAATAGAAGTTGTGGTAAATCAAATTTTCATCTCATAAAAACTCTTCTCGCAAGAATCTAACCACTAGAACTTGACTTTCTTCTGAGTCAATCTATACATAAGGGATGCGCTAGATGAAAGCCCCTCAACAAACCATCGGTAATAGCCAAAAAAACCTTAAAAACTCCTGATATCTGAAGCAAAGATGGGCCTGGGCCATTTTCTTAAAACTTTGGTCTTTTAGGGATCAACTCTAATGCCATCACCGGAAATTATATGGCCATGGAATTCCACTGACTTTAGCCAAAATTATAGTTACTGAATTTTGCAAATAGATGAGGGCTTCTGAGAGCCTGCAATACTATTCTGAGATGGTCTACATAATCATATTCACTACAGGAGTTAACGAGAATGTCATCTATGAATACTATGATGATCATGTCCAAGTACTGCTTGAACATACGGTTAATCAAGTCCATGAAAACTGCTGGGGCATTGGTAATACCAAAGAACTTGACTAAAAATTTAAAGTGACTGTGCCGATTTTTGAAAGTTATTTTTTGGAAGTCACTTTCTCTTACTTTGAGATGATGATAGCGTAATCTACGTTCTATCTTCCATAAATTACTAGCACACTAAAGTTGGTCAAAAAATTCTTCGATTCGGGGGAGTGGATACATGTTATTGATTGTAACTTTGTTTAACTGATGATAATCTATGCACATTCTGAGAGAATCGTCTTTCTTAAGAATGAATAAAACTGGTACACCCCACGGGGACACACTGGGTTTAATGAATCCATTTTCTAAGTGATCCTTTAACTATTCCTTTAATTCTCTGAGTTCTACTGGACCCATTCTGTATGGAGGGATAGAGATAGACTGAGTATCTGAGAGAAGATTAGTTCTGAAATCAATTTCCCTTTTGGGAGGAATTTCGAGAATATCTTCGACAAACACATCTAGGAATTCACACACTACTTATACTGATTCAAGAGTAGGGGTTTCTGAACTAGAGTCGTTGACTCAAATGAGATAATAGACATATCCCTTAGATATCATCTTTCTAGCCTAAAGGTAAGAAATAATTTGACCACTAAGTGCTGAAGTACTACCCTTCCACTCTAGGATTGGTTCATTCGGAAATGGAAATGGAAAAATTCTATTTCTACAGTCGACCTAGGCATAATAGGAATAAAGCCAAATGATGTTGATAATGACATTGATATCAATCATCTCTAATTCAACTAAATCAGCTAAAGTGACTTTCTGAGATATCATAACTAGAAAGTTCATATATACCCGCTAGGCTATGATAGATTTACCCACTAGGGTAGAAACTGAGAAGGGCTCAACTAGAATTTTAGGACTGACTCAGAAATCAATTGTTATATGTGGAGTAACAAAAATTAAGAAAGCTCTTGGATCAAGCAAAGCATAAATATGCAAATAGAAATCTTTTAACATACCAGTGACCACATCAGGAGAACAATCCTAATCCTATCGGGACCAATGACTATAGAGTCTATTTAGGTGATTCCTACTAGTGGAAATCGAAGAGGAACCCTGCTGATTTGGGTGACCAGACTGAGCTGAGTGATGGTTACGATGACTCTGTTAAACCACCTGAGGACACTGTCCAACTCAGTGGCCTGGCTTCCCACATCCGAAACATACATCACTACCAGCTCTGTCGATAACCTTGTGGTTTCTGCCGCATTTTTAACAAAGAGGATAGGTTTGGGCACTACTAATACTTTCCTAGGGTTTAGGGCCTAATGCCCTATCTCGGTTGCCATCTCTAAATTTTGGAAATGGAGCACTGGTTGAGGAAGGAGCTGGAATTGAGGATTTCAGGCAAAATTGAGAATGATTCCAACCCTCTGACTTAGGCTGAGCAAAATTAAAACTATTTGTTCTTGACCTCTCATTCTCTCTCTCCTTCTCTTTATTCTTAGCATCCTCTATAAGTTGATCATGGACTATGACCCTTGCTATGTCCATCTCCTTAATAATCATTCCAGTCTTATAGTCCTTGACCATGTTGCTAGATACTCTTGACACAAACTTACTCATCTTTACTCTGCTATCTACTACAACATGTAGGGCATATATGGCTAACTGAGTAAACTTGAAAGAATCCTCCTGTACTCTCATATTGCCCTGCTTTAGGTTTATAAATTCGAAAATCTTCACTCTCCTTAACTCTAGCGGGAAGAACCTATCCAAAAAAACAATAGCAAAATTTTTCCCATTCTATGGACCCTGCTTCTGCGATCCTCTCTGCCTTCCACTGTTCGAACCATGAGTGATCCATATACTGTAACTGATAGGCAGCCAACTCAGTGCTCCTAATGGTAGTCCCTCCTATGAAATTGGTAACTTTATGCACTTGATCGAGAAATTCCTGAGGGTCCTCATCTGACTTAGACTCGATAAATGATGGATAGTTCATTTAGGTAAAATCATGAATCCTAGAAGCACCAGTATTGGCCACTGGGTTTGCCAAAACCGCAATTAAAAGATCATTCTAGGCTGCGCTATAATGATAGGGTGGTGAATGCTACTCTAATCTCTATGTGAGAGACATGCTCATGCAAAGGATCTTGATGGACGAGCTGAGGGGCTGACTGATCTCCAATTCCTCTTTCCTAAGTCCTCTTTGGAGGCATATTTTGTAAATAGAAGGGAAACTTGGATTAGAAAGACAATAAAACTAGACTTCGTTCTCACTCGCACGATATAAATAATGAAAGAAGGGATGCTTTTCCTAGAACATCTCGTATCCTCTAGTCTAGAAATGTAGCGCGCAACACACCCATGCACAAGACTCTAATAGATGCAAATTTTAGACTTTCTAGGACTCTGTTGATCCTTTGGCTCTGATACCAACTTTGTAATGCCATGAGTCTGTACACCGGATACTATACAGTGCTCATAATCTCGAAGGACCATAAGCTAAACCATGACTACCTGCAGTAATAATTGTGTAATAAATACTATAAAAAGGCAAAAATAGGTAAAAACTTGGCATAAGGTTCAATACTATAAAAATTACTTACTAGTGTCTCACAATACCAAAACTGAACATCAATACTAAAAAACTAAATAACTGTCTAAAAATACTCTAGTCTAAAAAAGCCTCTAACTGTCTGAACTATGGAGTTTATTGGAAAAGCCCTAAACTAACTCCATCTACTGAAAGAAAATTTGAGTATAGTAAATAATAAGCGTATCCTCAAACTATGAGGTCTTACCACTACTCTAAAAGTTTATAATCTAAACTACTAAGGGTATTCTGGAGCCCGTGTGTCTGACCTATGATGAAGACATCATAGCGCAAAGAAAAGCATTTGTCAGTACTTTGAATATACTGGTATGCTCATTGAGGTAGGCTGATATGCATGGGTTCATATACATGCACAGTAATAACTGAATAACATGAGTATGACTAAGTAAAAGTACATATATGAGTACATAGACTGTAACTGAGATCAAGCTAATACTGAGTACTAAATGGGAATACTTATAACTGATATTTTAATTTATAAATACTGTATTACTGATTATCTGAATGACTGTATCTAATAGTTCTAAATACTATGGAACTATACTGAGTTCTGTACTTAGCTGAGTGACTATGTCTGATAGTCCTGAATTTTTAAAACTGAACTAAGTTCTATTTTGAGACTAAGACTAGAACTGACACTGTGGGAGGTTATCATCTAATTGATATGCCCATTCTCTAATATTATTTAGGGTATAAACTATAATCGTAGTTGGAAGGGTTTCAATACTATGCCACGGGTAATGAGAAAAAATGAGTTAACCCTCTCTTATAGAAAGCTCTTTCATGAACCCTCTCTGGCAGGATAACTCGAATGAGAAGTATCAAACCTCATAATATCTACAAGGAAGATACCTCAACCTACGCTAGCTACATAGTTATGTAATGCAAGGATTGCTGCTAAGGGTTAAACCATCTACTAACACGAATGCCCCCATCCCTGGATTAACTCAGTGTTCAATCCTACTCCCAATTGCATAGACACTGAACTAATTTCTAGTACATACTAGGCTGGACTGAACAATTACTGAGATTACTATTTAGATAAACTAAATTGAGTCCACTGAGTTCCGTTGACTAATGGAATACCACTGAATTTTGTTAGCTGACTGAGTTTACTGAGGTCTGAACTGGATACTGAATTAGACTAGACTAATATGGATTCTACTGAGTTTTCCTGAGTTCTATTGATGTTTGAGATTACAACCGATTGTGTCATGACTAATACCATTCTATGACTGACCATGGCTCTAGGTAATTAGTTAAATTGTTGGGTACAAGTACCCTAGGACTCGATAGCATAAAATAAGAGACATGGCATAACATGAGACATGTAATTTATGAACTTGATCATCATTCAATCATTGGGACATTTTGACAAACACTTGTTTGATATAACTTGCAATTAAGCTAACTTGATATGATTTCATTCTCTTAATAGTTCACATGACCAATTTATCAAGCACTTGGTGAGCATAGAATATGCACATAGTATTGAACAACAAGTGAGCATCTTAATTTATCTCTAATTTCACAATTCAAAAGTTTATGATGGATTCACATGAATCTACACACGTAATGATCAATTTCATAGGAAATATCTATATAAAATCATGAATTAGGAACTTAATCCAAATAGCAATCATGGATACACTTTAATTCAAAATATGGAAATCATAAAATCAATTAGTTGAGTTCAAAAGAGATTCTTGGAGTCTGGGAGGGAAGGAACCCTTGGATGAACAGTTTACATACCTTAGTTGAAGAATTTCTAAAAGTTAATGGTTGAATTTTGAGTTCTTGATTAGAAATTAGATCTTCTAGGGTTATGTTCCTGAGTAAATTTGAGAAAAAATGACTATATTTTCTCTATAAGGAGTTTAATTTAATGTTTTAGGGGCTGAGGGTCGAAGGAAAAAGACCATAATACCCCAAACAATGAGGTCTTGTAATGATTGAAAATTAGGTTACCAACACATAGGTCGACGCAATAGCCAATGTGTCACGCCATGTTCATATCAATTCACTGGAATCAGATGCTAGTAGATGGGAAAAATATTAATCAACATGATAGTCGAAGCGGCACACCAAAATTCTGTTGATCCACTATTTGAGGGCTCCAAAGGGGCTTCAAACAAAGTCCAAAAAATCCAAAAA
The DNA here is from genome assembly GCF_002878395.1 of Capsicum annuum. Classification (NCBI taxonomy): domain Eukaryota; kingdom Viridiplantae; phylum Streptophyta; class Magnoliopsida; order Solanales; family Solanaceae; genus Capsicum; species Capsicum annuum. Next base: position 59,121,580 of record NC_061116.1, on the reverse strand, counting down.
TTGTTCGAAAATACCTACGGACATTATTGATCATGAATAAACCTAACCATCAACATTAAATGGACATAAAGGTTGCAAAATGAAATTTCCAACCTTTGTAGGCTAAATTGACACTAAGTCTAAGTACTTACCTAAAATATTCTAAGTCCGGGACCCCTTGAAAAGCCTAAATGACAGAATTAAGCTTAGGATTTTGTGGGTTCTTACAACAACCTAGAATTTTATGATTTATAAGTAGTAGAAACTTTTTATAGCAAGAAGTGTAGGCGTTGAATTGTACTGATAAGAAAAGTGGGAATGGTGATTCATCAAATTATATAGATTAATTTATGTATGCTATCGAGTTTGTCTTAAGGTCATATATCTTAGTGTGTCAACTTAGATTTAATGAATAGGGTAGTGCTTTCCTGGTGGAAGGTAGAGAAAGTGTTATTAGTTAAGGTGAATTATTGTTTTCTTGAAGTTGGAAAGCAGTTATTGATTGTATTTATTGTGTTAGGAAAAGTATAGTTTATTAACTAAAGTATTTGGTGGATGAGGTTTGAAGAGATAGAGGTATAATTTAAATATATGGATGGGTAAGTACTAGAGATGTGTGGAAGAGGGATATTCTTATGGACTGTACTTAGGTAGACTATAAGATTATGATCAAATATGATTATGATAAGGTTCTAGTGGACTAGTGTTTCTTGATGCTTTGTTTTATAGCTTCCAAGTGAGAATAGTATGAGAGGTTGGGTTGTAAATCATTTTTAGCACTAGACACTAAGTTGGAACAGTGGATGATCATCAAGGTGGATATAATGATTGCTGAGTTAGTGATGCTAGTTATATGGTGATGAACAAAGATGGTTGAAACAATGAATGCAAGAATTTAAGTTTATTGATTTTAGATTAAGCATGATGTATAGGTATGCCCAAGGTGATATGGGGTTGAATAATTTTCTGAGTTTATTAAGTATTATGTGTGGTTAGTATTACCCTTGAGTTACTAAGTAGAAGATGGTTAGTTGTATTTTACATGGTGTTCTTAATAGCTAAGTTAAAGTCTTATGGAAAGATGGTGTTGAGTCTTTTAAGTATGATTTAGATTCTTATGGTTTGGAAAAAAAATATAAGTACAAAAGTGTGATCTTGGTAGACTATGATTATGTGTTTATAAAGGTAAGTATGTTTTCAAAGGAGTTTGTAAGTCTTTGATGATGATTATTGAAGCTACAGAAACTTAAGAATAGTACGTATCAAGAAAGTGAAAAGGAATGATGTTAGTAAAGTTTGTTAAAAGGTTGAGAATATACATTTTAAGTGTTTGTATGCAAATTTTAATCTTTGAAGATTGAGCTAATAAAAAGTACAGTTGAAGAACTAGATGGTGTGAACTCATGTTATGGTGATACTTTTGAAGACTCTAAGTTAGTATGTATTTAAGTTATTATATGATGACTATTATAGGCCACAGAGGGTTAAGAATAGAATCTCAAAAGGAAGTACTAGAAAAGGGCTTTTACACTTTCAGGTTGAGTTTATTGCTAATGTGTATTGTAATCTTTTTGACTCTAGAGTAGAGTCGTTGCAGTTCAGTTAGAGTTTATTATGTGATCTCACAAACTTAGGGTGATGGATTAAAGCTAAGGGAGAGATGATAGAACAAGTAACCAAGTCAAGCTCTGAGATCCCAGTAGTAATGCCAGTATGTGTAGAAGAGTAGTAAAGGAGGAGGATGCCTAACCCATCCTTATCTCAGCTCAAGATTTTTCAGTCATCTCAATATTTATTCATGGATTACATGTCAACTCCATGATCATAACTCACATTCATGTATTTCCCTTAAAATTTTGTGTGCTTCCAGTTCTAAGTATGAGTAGTTCTAGTTTATTCAGCAGTACAGACCATGTTCCATGAATTTATGAACACCAAACTCAGGATATGTAGCTTATCACTCATGTACTCATGCTTTACTATATTCTCAGTTCCCATAACTCATGCTACACTCCTAATGATCAGTGAAATTCAGATTTATGGCATGGGTACCCTCAGATTAGATATCGTTAATGAATTTATACCTTTGACACTCTTTTCCTCAGGCCTCTATTAAGAGTTAAAGTTATTAAAAGTATTCTTTCGTTCTTTATGTCCTTATGTGTTTGCCCTTCAGTGACCTTTTCCTATGTTTATATAGTGGTTATGATAATGGATAAGCAATGGTTTAGAAGAGAGGGAGTTTATGACCCTCATTATGAATGATTATCTCACTTTTGTATTTATGGCTATAAGAGGAAAGAATATTGAGGTAAATCTTTTGTATATGTCATAGTAATTTGAAAATTCTTGGTGTGCCATCTTCAGAATAGTGTAAGAAAGTTATTATTGATAGAGGTATAAAGAATATGGGAAGAATAACTTTACGCGTGTTTATCTTGAAGTTCATATGTGGTTACAATTATAGTCTTGAATGTTATGTTGGGATATTAGTAGATGCATGTGATATGGGTTAGTGAATCCATAGTAGTATTTCTAAGTTAGTAATTGATGTGAAAAGGCATGTTATGCTTAGGGTGTGAGATCTAAAAGAGACATCAAAGATTAAATAATGTGGAGTAGAATAGTAGTATGGTGTGCCGTATTGTAACTTCTGGTTTCAAGATAGGATTGATCATGATGAGAGAATTCAGTTCAGTTTAGACATTAGTAGATGGATTTATCAATGCTCTAATGAGAATTATACATTGAATCAAAGGAGTATGGTATTTAAGGGGAATAGTATATTTGAGGAAGTATTTAAGAGGTGTTACTAAGCTTGAAAGTAAGAAGTTTTGTGACCTAAGGACTAGCAATTCTATCCTAGCTTATATTTATATCTCTATGTTCCATGCTATATAGTCATATCAATATTGTGATTCCTTAGTTAGATGTCTTGTTGATATCATGCCTAAAATTCTTTTCTCTCTAATTTTATTAGAATGTATTAGAAAGAGTGTTTAAGAAATAATCCATTTGAGTATGGGCAATATGTTTTGTCCCATCTATATAACCTGCAGTCCAGTTTCCCAATCAATCAGATAAGATCCTACAGATTTTTGACTTTCCATTTAGTCCTATTACCTAAAAGTTAACGAGTAAGGACATTACATGAGGTAAGATGTTTGCATTCATGAAAATTATAAATCCAGCTCAACTCATGCACCATACATCAGTGTCAGATTCCAGATATTCCATCATGCTTTAGTCTGTAAGCTTAAAGAGCATCATCTTAGTCTTTCCTTAGTACTTTAGCCAAGTCATTATCATTTGGGGGATGAAGTATGCCAAGGGAGATATGTAATACCCAGAGTATTCATGTACTAAATCATTTACATTTTCTTCACAAAACAAGATCCATCTTTAAGTAATGGTTAGTTGTAAGTTGACTCTCTCATTTCTATCTCAGCCTTACATCCATTCTCTTGTGTTGTATGTATTCATGAAATCAGTTCTGACATGGTATGCAGTTCATGTATTTGTTTCAGACTCAGTTAGGCAATAATGTTACAAGTAATTCAAGTTAATTATATGATCTCAGTTACCTTATTACAGTACTCTCAGTCTAACCAATCTCATTTGAGGATGAATGATCCCAAGGGGGAGAGAATGTAACACCCAACATTTTTGGGCTAGACTTTGAAGCATCTTTACTACGATTGTAAAGTTTAATTCTATGAATTTATTTTGAATAAGTGTCATGATCTTTATCCTAGTGTGTGATCATCTCTTGAAGTGAAAAATGTTCATAGGAATCTCTTAGACCAAAGTTGAGCTAAGACCCTTTGTTTAATCCAAAATTTGGTATTAGATTCTACAAGGGTAAAATTTAAACCTGTATAACTTATTATATATGTAAAATTTATAAAATCAAGACCCACCAAATAGTAGATATTAGTCAGCTTTCGAACAATACCAATTTTGCCTAAATTGTTATCTGAGCAAAAAGGTATAGCTGTTTTCATGAGAGAAAGTAAGTCGAGGTGAAATGCCTACAACTCACAGGTTATTGTGTGGGGATAGAAGAGGCAGCGCCGGCTCTACTCCCCCAAATTAAAGGGGGGGCCACCTAGTCTATTCCCCTGCCGTTTTCAACTCCATAAGGGTCAAGGGGCACTTTGGTCCTTTCATCTCAACCCTAAACGTCCAAGGGACAATTTATAACACCCAAAAGGGCATTATTTGCCTACTAATCATCATTAAAACCTCACATAAACCCTCTATTTTCCTCCATGAACAAAGTTCACCTTTTCTCTCAAGAGCAGAAGGATTTCAGTTTTGAATCTAATATTTCTTCAAGAATCCAAGACTTAAATCTTCCTAGTTCAATAAACTTCCAAGAAAAAATCAAGAATGGGGTTTCTTTCATAATTTCATCATTCAAGTGCCAAGATTCATTCTTTCTTCCCAGTTCCACAAAATTAAGTTATGTGGTGTTATGAACAAGCATACTACTTTCATCCCTATGCCCAAAACTAGTTTTAAAGTTTAATTTACGTAAATTGCAATTAGGGTTCATACCCAACCTATCTTTTTTTGAGTTTATGGATTTATAAAGTGATTTAAGTGTTAAATTACGTAGTTGTTAAATTACGTAGTTGTTCTCATCTATTAATGTTTTCATTTAAAGATTTTCACTTGATATTTAATCATGATATTATGTTGCATGTTATATGAAAGAAAGCATAAGATTTAAAGGCTTTAAGTGCATCAAGATTATGCATGATCATGTTTTGATCCATAAGATTCATATTGTTATTTTGATGTCATTGTTTTGACTGGAATTGTTGACGTATTTCATGAAGATTATTGAGCATAAAGTATTATTTTTATTTGACATGAATTTAAAGCATGGGGTTATAAGCCCTAAGTTTAAGTATTGACATTTCAAAGAGACTATGCTTTTAAGCACCCTATTATTAGTTTGTATTCAGATTTTAAGTAAGATTTGTTCTTTGGATCCTCAGCTAGATATGGAATCCACACAGTTAGCTTTGATTACAGGTTAAAATAGATAGATGCATAACTAGTCTTCATTAGACACATTTATGCTATTTTAAGGTCGATTTCCTATAGAATGAGTGTGTAAGTAAATGAGTAGTATTTAGCACCGAGTTAGGTATGTGTCTCACTAAAAATGACCTAGAACTACGATCCAACATAGGTTTAAATTATTCCCAGTTATATGGATGCAGATACAAATTAAGATCACTTAGCTCAGGTTATACTACTTGGCAAGATTATGACACTTTTCCATAATATGAGGTTTTCCCCTTAGGGGAACATAACGTTGGACATCCTAATAGCTCACATGGTGTATGTCGATTAGAAGAACCTCCCTAATACTGAGTCCTAAAATGGAATAATAGAACAACTTTTAGATACTAAGTGTAAAGGCTCATATTTTTATTCAGTGTTGTTTTACATAAGTTATTAGCTATGAGATTTCCGCTTTCAATTTACAGATACAGAGGTGAGTCCTTTTACACTTAGCCTACATGATTAAAAGTCATACTTAAATTTAGTCCTACTCAGTTTATTATCAGAAAGAGTAAAAGTACAGCTTTTAGAACTAAGTGTTATGGCTCAAAAGATTTAGACAATATGCTTTATCATTCATGATTTATGATTTTCAGCTTTCAGTTATTCAAGTCCATATGAGTCATTTACACATAATATACATTCTTTAAAAGCTATATGAACAATTGAGTTACTATTTTACTTATGCATTCACCACTACATGCTTAGTACATTCCAAAAGTACTGATCCACACATGCATCCATGTGCTACATTGTTTAATATTATAGGTACCAGTTCAGTTGTAGTCCATATGTCACGATCAGAGAGTTTAAGATTCTAGCCACAAGATGATGATTCCTCCTTCTTTAGGGATTTCAGTTAGGTGTTATATATGTACTTTACTTTGGGGGTCTATTGGAAACAACCTCTCTCTTCTTCCGAGCTAGCGGTATGGACTGTGTACATTTTACCATCCCTAGACCTTACTTTGTGGGACTACACTGGGTTTGTTGTTGTTATATTTTCTTAAACATATGTATTTATTTTTGTTAGTTGGATTCGCATCCCATCTATCTATAGTCATTTAATAGAGGCTTCACAGATGTTAGTCAAAGTCAGTCATGGAATTTCAGTTCTATTGTTTAGTTTTATCAGAATGTCAAATTGTATCAGTATTGTATTTTTCCCCGATTTAATCATGATTATATTTTTGCATAGTAAACTCAGCCATTTTATACATATTTAAATTAGTTGCTTAAAAGTATGCCAGTACAAGGGTTAGCTTGGGATCCCTTGAGGTCCTAAGCACCACGTGAGCTAGGGAGTAGTCTGAAGTCGTTACATGTACTCATAAATAGTATTTCCAAATATCCTCCAAATTTTATATGGAAAAACATTATAAGTATTATGCTTCCGTTTCTTCCCAAACATCATGACTTCTTTTATAGGAGAAACCTTTAAGAATACCTAATTACTTACTTTAAATTACAATTCTCTTAGACGAACATCCACATAAAACTTTTGGCGACTTTAGGATGTCTTATGTTTTTCTCTGATAACATTTACCTTTTTCATGGCCTGGTGAATGAAGTCAGGACCAAAAAACCTCAAAACACCTAATAGGAGATCTATACTTTCTCCCATAAAAAACTTCAAAAGGAGTCATCTGAAGGCTCGAATGATAACTATTGTTGTATGTAAATTGAATAAGAGGAAAATGGTCAATCTAACTTCCAAAAAGTCAATCACACAGGCATTTAGCATATCCTCCAAAGTATAAATAATATGCTCCACTTGTCCAGCCATTTAAGGGTACAAATTGGTGCAATGGTTTAGCTGTGTCCCTAAATATTTATAAAATAAACGCTAAAAGTGAGATGAAAATTGTGTAACTCATTCTGAAATAATGGATACTGGCGCACCATTCAACTTCACAATTTCCTGAATGAACAGCTTGACATAATATTTTCTTAAGCAATTAGTCCTCCCAAGTAAGAAGTTAATGGACTTAGTCATCCTATCCACAATGACCCAAATCAACTCATACTGATTGCGAGACAACGAAAAATCCATAATGAAATCCATATTGATCATCTCCCGATTCCACATAGGCAACACTATCTCTTGAGTCATGGTTCCCAGCCTCAAGTGCTCAACATCAACTAGGTGACAAACTATATATTTGGCAATAAAATTAACCATATATCTCTACATATAGTTCCACTAGTAGGTTTCCCTCAACTCATGATACATCTTAGTTGAACCCGAATAAACTGCATATTTGGACTCATGAGCCTCAGTCAAAATACTTTTCCACAACCCATCAACATCAAGAATACACTACCTACCTTAGTACCTCAGAATACCATTTCCCCCATTAGCAATAGCCATAACCTATTGCTAGCTCACATAATCATTTATCTACATAAGTATGGAACCTAAAGCTTGCTTCTCTTTCACCTCATCACCAATAGATGATTTAACCACTTCTTGAACGAAGACATCCATCTTAGTAGCCTAAAAGACAAACTCCTAAATTTGAAAATTTGTAAATGTCCTCCACTAATCCTCTTATCTCCTCATCTACATTGAATCTACCCACAAAATTACAAAGAGGATAAGGTGGGGCTGACTAAGCTCCATTAACCTGAGACTAGGCACCCCGTGCTTTAGGACCGCCACTAGCTTGAAAACAACAATCACCCAAAGTCTTAGAATACGGAGCACAAACAAAAAAATAAGAATTTCCCTAGTTCTTCTGCTTAGTCCACTATCAACCATTTTCCCACTATTCTACTGACCCCCACCGTTCTCTAAATACCTTAACTTTATATTTGCCTTTCTCTTATCTCTGTTTGTTTCTTTTTTTCATCCTCTACCTGCGGCATATAAACAACAAGTTTCGAGATGTCCATATCATTATTCTATATTGTAGCCTTATACTTTAAAACTAAGTCATGAGAAAACCCAAAAGTAAACTTCCTTATTTTTAATCTTTGTCTAGACATCAAATCTAGAGCATAATGACATAGCTGCAAAAATTTCAAGGAATACTTTTTTCACAATCATCTTACCCTTCTTTAGATTCAAAAAATCCTCATCCTTAGCTTCAATCAATTTCGGAGGAAAGGATTATCAAGGAAGGAACCCATAAAGTTGGCTCTGCATAGTCAACCCTCAACTATTCCCATTCCTCATACCACTGATAAGCTAGGTCCTTTAACTGATAAATAACAAACTTCTTATCCCCTACATCATTTTCATGCATCACCCTAAATATCTTCTCCAATTCATCAATGCACCTCTATAGATCCTCCTCAACCTAGATCTAATAAAGGTTAGGGGATTCAACCTTATTTACTAGAAAACCCAAGTGACATTCAATAATGGAGCAATAGAACAACATAATTCGATTAATGAGACATAGATTTGACCAACTGATTAAACAAATGAATAGATGGACTGAATTCTGCATTAATAATGACCCTCTGAGGTGGCTGATTATAAGCATCACCAGCACGAAAAGTGCGAGAAGGAGTAGTAAGGATGGGTGGAACTTCATGTGTAGTGGCACAATCACGATCAGGGAACCTAGATCGAGTCTGCACTATATACACTGGGAGAGTCCCCTCCACATTATCCTTAGGTTGGACAGAGTTCCCAGTAGTGTTTCTTCGAACATCATATCTTTAGGGTGTATAATCTAAAATATGAGAAAGCCAGGAGTTATAGAAGTTTCATAACTTGGCGGATGAAATGACAAAGGCTTTCAAAGAATGGAGGCTCACCACTTCACATCAACTTGACGGATGTTCTAATCTATCCAATTTTGCACAGGAGCAATAGAAGTGTCTTCAGTCCTACATAATGAAGAGATATAGCATCCTAAGATGATTAGTAGGATACGAACTGACATGTAACTTTGGGAAAGTGATAACATAATGTCATGTCAAGAATTAGGTAAAACAACACACACATTCATATATACATATATAAGATGCTAGCAAAAGTAAGGGGCAAGAACATAATAGTTTTAAACCTATTAACCTGTAATGTGCAGCTCTATCTATCTTCAGATCAACCACGAGCTATATGGGTTCAACTCCCCCTACTGAAAGAGTACCATCACATGTTAGTCGTATGAACCAGGAAAATCTAAGAAAGGGACCAATTCTCTGAAGCTCAAACCATTCCATAATAAATATATATATATAATATTTGAACTATGTGCAAGATCATAAAGACCCCCACGCTAGCAAACAGGGTTTCCAGTATTGATCTTCCTCAGGACCTCCACTTTCTTGAAGAGCTACACAACCTCTTTTAAGCCTAAATTAAAATAATTTAGAACATAATTTCAACCATTAACCCAAGAGTAATTCATTAGGGCATTTACAACTTTTTATCGTCATACCAATATGCTTGCAAGCTTTATTAAATAAGCCAAACTAATTCACATAACAACATTGACTCCCTAGTTCTAGTAAAATTCAATCCATGGCCACCAAGGGCATGTATATAAATTTAAATAATCATTTATCTATTAATAAAATGAATTGAGTTTAAACACAAGGAAAACGATACAATTTATCATAATAAAAATGAAATTCACAAAATGATTTGAGATTCATGCAATCCTAATCCAAAATTCATTAAAATTGGTGAAACACATGTTCTCCATTCAAACCATTTGAACAATAAACCAATTTAGTAGCAAAAATATTAATTTGAAACTTTAAAAATAAATTTAGGTCATGGGGAAATTAATTCAATCAGTAACAACAAAAACACCTCAACTCAATCTCAAAAACCTCAATGAAAATCCATCAAATCAATGCTAAAATCTAGAATTAAAGTTTGTGGAAAAGAAACATGCATGAAACACACTAGAATTGGAAGTCACTTTATTGATTGGAGCCCAGATAACGAATGCATAGTGAAACCCTTAAGCTTTCTTCGTTTAGGTGTTAGAGAAGATAATAAGAGCATTTTATCTTTATAACTAAATTAGAAAAGGTCAATTTTATTTTTATAAGTCGTGGAAAGGGTGAAAAGATGAGAAACTCCTCACCCCTAAGTAAAAAAAAAATTGGACAAAATTTATACCTTGGTATGGTATGCCGTCACTGAAGTGGTTATACTCTATGCCATGTCATTATCTAATAGGTAACCTCTATTACACAGTGATATCGCAGAGCCTCACTATAACACCCCAAGAGTACACCCTGGGCATCACACGGTGCTTACAGTCCTGAGGGACCACAATCTAATATATGAGTTGGCACCTACTATGAGCAGGGAAAAATAACATAATAACTGCGGAAGAAAAATTGATTTTCCATAAGGTTTTATCAACGGGTTCAGTTCTAAAACATGAATCTAAAGAAATAACTATCTGAATCTGATAAAATACTGATAAACAAAATAATTAACTGATATGTATGAAAGCCTCTAAACTCAACTCAATACGAGTTGATGGGATAGTCCCCAACTAACTCTAACTAAATATTGAACTAAAGATATAAAGTAAAATAATCAGTCCTAAAAATATAAGGACTAACCACTGCTACTACTAAGAGTCTCAGAAGTCTAAGCACAATCTGAGAAATGAGCGTTAGAACCTTTGATATAATACATCATTACACAAAAGAAAAGAATATGATATGTACTTTGAATGGACTTTTACGAAAAATGAGATAGGATTACATGCATGGTTTCAAGAACAAGAATACTAACTGTCTGAACATACATGTAAAAAATGAAGTACTGAATAGAGGGCATGAAATTTGTAGATACTGAAAATATGTGAAATCTATAAATACTGTGTATACATAAAATTCTATAAATACTAAAGGTACATGAAATCTGTAGATACTTGGGATGTATGACCAAGCATATGACATAAACTGAATAAAAATTTTTAAGATTAAATATTAAAATAACTGATATTTATATGCCTTGGTCACACAAAACTAAGACTAAACTACTAGTCTGATTATTCGACTAAGACTGTGGGAAGTATCATCATATATCCGACATGCCCTAATCTGAGCTAATCGGGGTCCAACCTGTAACCCCAGTTGGAAGGGTGTTAGTACCATTCCATGGGTACTAATGCTGGCTGTGTGGATCTACTAGACTAGTATACTATGTTGTCCTGAAGGACAAAAGATGTCAAGCCTATTCTGACGTGTGACCTCTGCGAGATAGTCAAGCCTATACTGATCGGTTACTTCTCATATCCTATGTTGGTTATGTAGTTCTGGATTTAAGGGTCTTTTACTAGTGGTTCTACCTATCTAATAGGAAAGCCACTATTCGTACACTGACTCGGTGCTAAATCCTACTCCCAACTAAAAGACACTAAGTAACTGACTATTTTTGAGCTTAACTGACTAATCTTGTAATTCTGATGATGTATTATGAAGTTATAATGAAGATACTAAGATGAGACTAACTGAATAACTATGATTTTTGGGTATTTAATACCCCTAGGACTCAAAAGCGAAAATATTAAAATGACACTAAATCTTGGAGGATATAGTGAAGGCTTTTATTAAATAATCATTCGTGTAAGCATTTTATCAAACACTTGATATGCATGGTGTATATAATGCTTGGGAATTATTTTAAAGCATTTAGTAAAGCTCAACTTCAACACCATTATCCAAAATCATGAATTAAATCAGTGAACAACAATATTCAAATATTTGAAGTGTAGTAATAGACATAAATTTCTCTAAAACATGGTATAGAACAAGATTCATGGAAATTCATTGTTTAATCATAATTTAAAATCAAGATAACTTGAAAAGATCATAATTTTGCAATTTAAATCAGATACTTGGACTCTATGGGTGAAAGGGACTCATGGATGAATATCTAACATATGCTGGTTAATGAATTTGAGAGAATTGATGGGGAGAATTTTTAGAATTTGAGCTTGTATTTAAGAGCTAGGGTTTTAATGGAGAGAAATTTGATGAATAATGAACATATTTTGCTCAATTTAAATATAATCTTCTATTTACACGATTTGGGGGCTTGATGAAAGACAAAATTGCCCTTAGGATTTAAAATACCACAACTCAAACGTCGATTAAGGCCTCACTTTGATACGGTGAGTGGGTTATCGTGATACCCACCGAGACATGATAGAATCACGGTGACTCTCTAGATTGTAACAATTGTTATTTTAGGATTCACCGTAATGCGGTGCAACCGCGGTGACCCTGTGGAAATTGAAAAATTCCAAAATATCCTTTATAGTAACGCAATGACATGCTCATCACGATGCTCACCGCGACACAGCCTAATCGCGGTGAGCTACTATTTTGTAAATTCAAATGCGGTCTAATCCCCAATCTAAAATCTCAAAACTTACCTGAAACAAGCTATTTTCGAGCTTCTAAGTGTTACAAGTAGGTACTAAGGGTTGGACTGAGCTAGAAATGTTTGGGGTGTTAAAATATCTCCCCCTTCGGAATATTCATCCTCGTATGAGACTGATTAAGTTGAGGAACAATGATAGACTGAGTTTACACATTGAACATGCATATCTGATGCATGGAATACATGACTAAAGTTACTGATAAGCTGTGTTTTCATACAAAACATGCATATTTGATGCATGAGTACATGGCTGAATTAAATCATGAATGCATGATTGAATATGCAACAGTAATGGATACCAAGTATATAACTTTAACTGGACATGGAATTAAGTAAAGCTACGGAAGACTGTCACCTTAAGTTGAGAATACAGATAAACCTGAGATATATGAGAACATGAGTCTGAAACATAATACAAAAACTGAATATTGTGAACTGAACTGATTTCCTTAAATATATGCCATTCCATTGGAATGGTCATACGACTGAGCTTGGAATAAGAGAGTCGACTTATGAGTACCAATTAGTTCAAATTGGATCTTGTTACATGAAGAGAGAATAGAAGGTTTACGGCATAAAAGCTCGAGGGTTATAGTGCATGTCCCCCTTCGGACATTATGTCCCCCGAAGAATACTGACTTGGCTGGAATCTGAGGAAAACTGAGATGATAAACACGACACCTATGAATTAAATCATGACCAAATATCTGGGATCTAAAATTGAGGCATGATACATGAACTAGGATGAATTCATAAATCCTAGGATGCTCCATCTTGGAATGGGCATATTCGTGAGACTCAGATAGGGCGACTGGACAAAAAGATGGGAAACCATACGAACTTGTCTTCCTGACTGCTAAACTAGATTCCTGGGTTTATGGACTAACTCATACTAAAAAGTTATACTCAACTGGGCTATTTCTTGACACTCTTTCTATAATGTTCTACTGACTTTAGGGAGCAAGGAGATCTTGACATAGTCTGAATAAGGCATCTAAATGAGAATTCACTACATGGCTAAAATTCTGTAATATGGGCACTAATAACTCTACCTATTGAGTTTTGAGCTGGACTGAATTCTCCCACTATGTTCAAGCCTACTAAAATATCCATAATGTATTTAGCCACTTATACATCAACAAGACATTCAAGACTATCTTCATAACTACAGCCTCGTATAAAACTAGCGTGCAACAATCTTTTTAGAACATGAAGCATTTACTCTCTCCTATATAAGCAAGTGGTTATCACTAAAACATTTAATAAGGAGAGTTCTCTTAAGGTTAAGAATGAGGACCTGAAGAATGAATGGACACTATACTAAACTTGATACTTAACTGAGGCTTGAGAAATAGAATATCAAACTCATGATTTATTAGACTGTGGATATATATGACATAAATCTGAATTTAACTGATCATTAGGAGTATAATATAAGTCATGGAAATTGCGCACACTATAAGGCATGAGTTCATGAGTCACGAGCTGCATGACTTGAGTTTAGAGTTTTTGTATTCATGGAACATGATTCATACTACTGAGAAAACTAGAGCTCCTTATACTATAAATTATAAACATACATAATTTTTGATAATGTGAATGAATAGGAACTATGATCGTAGAGCTGATATGTAAGGCATGTGTATATATCACGATAGCTGAAGTGAAAAAATTTGCACTGAGGTAAGGACGAGTTGGGCATCAACCTCTCCCACTACTTCTCTACATATATTGATATTACAACTAAAATATGAAAGTCTGACTTGGTTACTTGTTCTACCATCTCACCGTTAGCTTAAAGCCATTATTCTAAGTCTGTGAACCCGTTAATAAACTATAAATCAAGCTAAGACCACTTTACTCTAGAGTTTGAGATATGATAATGCTCATAAACACTAAACTTATTCGGAAGCACTATGCCTGATAGTGTAAGGTCCACTACTAGTACTTCCTTATGATATATGATTCACAGTTTTATATCTCCCCAATAATCATTATATATGAATCCTCAACACTGACTAACTTAGAATTCTCAACTTCTCTTTCTACTAGCTCAATCTAGAGATTCAAACTTAAATCAACTAAAACTGAGGTACTACTCCTTCATTTAAGGACTGGATCATCAAGAAACTAAAATGTAATGAATATTACTGAAATTAACTAAAGGAATTTTCTGAAATATTATAATCGAGCAACTTCTATGTACTCGTCTAGCTGGAATAGATTTACCTACTGAGGTAAGCACTAGGAAAGGTTCTGTTAAGATTTCTAGTCTAACTTGAAGTTGACTACTATGCAAGGAGTTACAAAAGACAGAGAAGCTCTTGGACCTAATAAGGCATGAACAAGTAAATGGAGGATCTGTAACGTACCTAGAACTACATCAAGAGAACAATCCTGATCTTGTCTAGACTGAAGTGCATAAAGCCTATTTCGTGTTGCCTACTAGTGGCACTTGAAGTGGCACCCTACTGGTGCAGGCAATCGGACTGAGCTGAAGGACGGTTGGATTGACCTTGTAGGCACAAATCCCTTCCCCTGTGAGCCGTTACTCTATAATCCTACATCTTGTGGCCTAGCTTACCACATCCATAACATAGATAATTGTTATGTTTACACACACCAAGTTGATTACTAACACATTCTTTGTAAAGTGGATGGGTATGACCACTGCTCACACTACTCTGGGTTTTGGAGCATGTTGCCCTATCTCGACTGTCATTCCTGAACTTTGGTACTGTGCACTAGCTGAGGATGGAGCTGGAACTGAAGACTTTGGGTGAAACTGGTGATGGTTACTGCCCTTTAACTTAGGCTGATTTAAATTGAAACTACCTATTCTAGCTCCCTTGTTCTCTCTCTCCTTCTTCTTAAGCTTCTTCTCCTCAATCTTTAGAGCATGGACCATAAGTCTAGATATGTTAATTTTTTTAATCAACATCGCAGTTCTGCACTCCTTAACTAGAGTATTTGCTAACTTAGACACGAACTTGCTCATTCTGGACCTACTGTCTGCTATTACATAGGGAGTATACCTGGCTAACTAGATAAACTTAAGGGAATATTCTTTCATACTCATACTTCCTTTCCTGAGATTGATGAACTCTAATACCTAGGATTCTCTCAGCCTGAAGGGAAACAATCTATCTAGAGAAGCAGTAGCAACTCTTCCCAATCTATGTGCTATGAATCTGTGCCCCGATCTACCTTATACTTCTTAAAACACGCATGAGATACATCTTGTAGTTGATAGGTAGCTAACTCATTACTCTTACTGGAATTCACTCCTATGATATTTGTGACTTTTTGAACCTGATCAAGGAACTCCTGTGGATCATCTTCTGACTTAGATTCTGAGAATAGGAAGGATTCATTTGGGTGAAATCCTAAATCCTGGCTATAATAGTGTTGGCCACTTGGTTAGCCGGAATAACAATTGGTCATTTATTCTGAGCTGCAAAAGAATTAGCTAGAGTAGTGAATCCAGCTCTAAATTCTGTATTGGTGATATGCTCGGCCACGGGATCTGTCTGAACGGGCTAAGGTGCTGACTAATTTCCAGTTCTCCTTCTATTAGTATTTTTGGGAGGTATGTTCTATAATCGAAAGAAAGAAAAGGATTAGACTGAGAATTTAACTTGAGCTTATGCTCACTCGCACGACATGAATACTGAAAGTAGGGAAACTTTTCCTAAAACATCTTATAGCCTTGTATCTATAAGTGTGGCATGTTATACACCCATTGACAAGACCCTGCTTGATGCGACTTTCAGACTTTCTAGGACACTTTCGAACCTTAGGATCTGATACCAAGTTTGTAATACCATAAGAGTAAACTCAGGGGGTTACATGGTGTTTACAATCCTGAGGGACCACAAGCTAACCCATGAGCTTGTACCTACTGTGAGCACTGAATAATAATATAGTAAATATGAAAGAATAATTGATTAGCCATAAGGTTTTATCAACTGGATCAGTACTAAAACATGAATCAAGAAAAATAACTATCTGAATCCAATAAAATACTGATAAACTAAATAACTAACTGACATGTTTGAAAGCCTCGAAACTCAACTGAATATGAGTTGCTGGGACAGGCCCGAACTAACTCCAACTAACTACTAAACTAAAGACATAAAGCAAAATAATCAGTCCTAGAAATATGAGTAATCACCAGTACTACAACAAAGAGTCTGAGAAGTCTAAGCGTGATTCGGGAACTAAGCGTCAGAACCTATGATATAATACATCATAGAGAAAAAGAAAAGTATGTGATCAGAACTTTGAATGTACTGGTATGCTACATGAGATAGGCTTACTGGCATGGTTTCATGAATAGGAATAACAACTGTCTGAATATACATGTAAAACATAGAGTACTGAATAGAGAGCATGAAATCTGTAGATAGCAGAAACAAGACTAATGCCATAAATTAGGCAATGTCTAAACATTTCATTTACATTAACATACTAAACAAAGTACCCAAGTACACAATCATCCATAATGCATCTACACAAATCCGATGTCTATATATACATATATTTATATATCAGGATAAGCCCTCGACAATTGCCAAGCCAAGTCTAAATATATCTACAACGAAAGATAAGAGACTATAAAATATATGCCTTTTCAAAAAATGAATCTCACTACTTCAATGTCAACACACGAACCGCTCGAACACCTATCACTGCATAGGAAGAGCAGAAAAAGCTCCAACCCCTAGGTAATATGGGGACATAACATCCTGAGACGGTTAGATGTTTGAATGATAACATGCAACTCAAGGATAAGTATAATATAATGTCATCATTCAAAATGAAGTCAAATCATAATATTCAACCATATTCACATTCATAGGCATACATGCAGTATATATATATTTATATATATAACATGTTCATAATGTGCCAAACGTAATGAGACTTAACAAGTATTCTTGATGCGTCCAATCATGAGTCATGAAGTGGAGAACTTCAACCTTCCAAACTTATAGAGTAAAATGTATCTTATTAGGAAAGGGACTTTAAGGACATATATTTTAATTAGGCAAGGGACTTTGATGACATATATTTTCAGTAGGCAAGGAACTTTAACCACATACCATTTTGTTGGGTAAGGGACTCTAACCACAAGTCGTATTGGATAAGGGGCTCTAACCACAAGTCATTTTATGGGGAACGGGACACTAACCATAAGCCTTATTTGATAAGGGACTCTAACCATAAGCCGACGTATTTAGGCAAGGGACACTAACCACAAACCACTTTAGTAGGCTAGGACTTTAACCACAAAACACTTTAGGAGGCAAGGGACTTTAAACACAATGACATTGCGACTATCTTTTGTTGCCTCTGTGACTCTAACACTTTGTCCATACATCAAATTTCATTCAATTCCACACTTAGGGACTCTTGCCCATTTAACAATTTCAGCACTATATATGACCACTAGGTTTTCATGGAACCATTTATCTAATAAACATTTAATAAGACAGTGCCTTAATACAATTCATCATTCAATTCAATTTATAATCATCAAGAACCTTAAATACCACTAATTCCTCATTATCAATGTTATACCGCACTTTAGTTCAACACACATAAATTTTGTTTTTAGGGATTTTAAGCCCTTTTTAGCCATCAAACCAACAAGGTCATACATTAAAAAATTTAATCGTAAACAATGCCTTTTCAATAACATTTACCAACTACTCATATTTATTGGCCATTGCCCTTGTTCAAAACATTTACAATATGCGAATAGGTATTTCTATGAGACATTTTGACAAACACCTTGTGAGAATTCCTTTATCAAAACAAATATCATAGTAGAAATGATCATTATTAGGATTTATCAATACCCATTTTTTAAACTACAAAAAAATATATCCCACATGTACAAATCACCACCACTATCATGAAAAAAACACAAGTCTAAGCAAGAACAAAAATTACTCATTATTAGGCAACTAAACCTTTATCATTTGATCTCAAAATCACCATTTACAATAATTAATCCATGTTTAAAATACATTGTTTTTTATTTAATAACATGGAAAAGAGTCTCATGCCTTAAACAACTTGATCCACCAATTAATCCTAACCTATAATTTTTTTTTGGGAAGTGTAAAATATGTTTTTGGAATGTTTTGATCTTCCAAATACATGTTTAGAAGGCCAAAGGACATTATATAGTAAGGGGACTAAAGGATTTTGGGGTGGGAAAAGTACATAAATACCTTGGCTTAAAAGTGGACAAGTGACTTCCCAGGTGGGTACCACTCACTTACTCAATCATACCATAGGGCAAGAGCGTTAACCTAAGTCGTACCCTAGGACTTCAGAAGGACTCCTACAATGACTAGGGTATGAAGAAACACCCTTGACTCATACCCAAGGGTACAAATAGTACCCTAATCCGTACCCATAAACTGTACCCATAACAGTGTTAACAAGGCTAAGTGACAATTATCATATGACTTGTCTTCATATAACTTGTACACTAGCATATGAAGTCAGATATGATGAGTTGTACCTTGATCAATGTGTAACCCCCACCATACTACCTAGGATAAGAGAAAGGGGTCATTACGTGGCATACAATGGTACGACAAGTAACTTGAGTTGTACTTAGTCCAGAAGCTTCAATTAAGGGAATTTTTGTAAGGGTCCATGATGTTGGGCGTATTTATACGTTTAAGCACCATAACCTACCCATGTTTTAGCTAAGTTTTGAGGATAAACTACATAATTCTTGCACTTTTAGTCTATTTTTAGTTAAGGCAGCTAACCTATGTGATTAGCATGCTTTTCAGGTACTAATGAGGAAGATTTCAGCACTTTGGGGACCTGTGGACAGCAAAGGAAAACTTCACATAGAAAGGAAAGCAGCTTTTGGACTGAATGTGATGTATGGGAACTTTTTTCCGGGCAAACTGAATATTTTCAAATAGTTAAGGATGTAGTAGCAATTTATTAGAGAAGGATGTTATTAAAAGCCTTATGGCTGAATTTTTAGGTATTATTCAGATTCTGTATTATTTTGAACACAAGAATGGATGACTTAGCTTGAGGACGGAGAGAGAGAAATGCGTTTCTCTCTTATTTTCGCTAATCATCTTTATCACCAAGATTGTTCTAAGTTTTGGTATGATGAATATGCCTTCTTTGATTTCTGTTTTATTCATGAGTAGCTAAGTTATTTGTTAGGGTTATGGTAACCTTGTAGTATACTCTCTATTGCTATGGGTTTGTGAATTTATGATGTGTTAATCCACTTATATCACTACTTTCTTCATTTTGATTGAATTCTCGGGGTTGCAAACATAGGGAATGCGCCATTACAACAATAACTTGTTCGATAGAAAAGTTACTGTTTGGAAAAGAGAGTGTAACAAGAAAGTAGGGTTTCCAACCTCTATTTTACACGTTAATGCCCTAGCAGGATTAATTTCTTGGAGAGTTCGTATAATTGATTGTACACTTTGGATTCGAGAGAACTAAGGTGAACAAATCCTTGATTGTTGAAAAACACTTGGATCTAGAATTCGAATACGTCTCTCTATAAGTGCATGTATGTATAAAATCCGTATTACTCATAGTTAATAGAGAAGTAGAAGCTACAAAGTGGACATAACCCTAACTTGTCATTCTCTGTGATCAAATATTATTACACATATCATCTCATTCATTACACTATAAATATTATTGTGCACTTAAACTCAAACCCCCTTACCTTGGAACCTTCGATCAACAGTCTAATAATAATCGCAATACTTAGTGATCATAGTATTCCCTGTGGGATTCGACACCCAACCCAATTAGATTCTATATTTGATAGCGACCACTTGCACTTTCTAACGAGAGTTGTAATTTGGGCGTATCAGTCCAAAGCCTAGGTGTTTCAATCAATCTGCTTGCGTATAGCTCAATAACCAGTTAAGTACTTTAGATTTCAGTAAATATACCTCAAAGTCATTAGTTCCTAACCCAATATTAGAAAAATATCATAACCATAACATATTTATCCCAGTCTAAGATAAGAGTAACCCTAGCCTACCAAGACACTGAAGAATGCCCGATAAAGTTCTCTATGTTGGAGATTTCCCTTTCAAAAGGCCTCTGCATGAAGTCATACTATCAATTTAGTATTAATATGACAATAATGATAACTATATTGCAGTTTTATACTTTGGGTTCAAAATTTAGTAAAAATCCCATGTGGGGTCCACTTTCAGATTCACAACTTTGAAACTGTCAACAATTTTCTCTATGCTTCAGTATCATTTTACCCCAAAGAATGGGTAAATTTTGAGCTCAAAAGATATCAAAGTAAATCCATTAAGAAACTATGGATTTTTTATATACTGGGAGAATTAAACAATGAATTGGATATGAAATTATGAGAAGTACGATGAAGAATCAACTTTCTCGACCTCACCAACTCCTTACAATCACTTAAGACCAACCTCCTACTTCTCCACACTCACTAGGATTTTACTTTCTTTGGGACATAAAAAAAAATGGGAGAAAATCAGGTGAAGGGATAAATTGAATGCCCTTGCAAGTGCGTCTTAAGCAATCACTTAACAACTTAAGCGGGTCGCTGCTAAAATTGCATACGATCTCTATAGTGATCCCTTGCACTAGGCCAACCACTGTTAAAACATACAATAAGTCACTTAAGGAACATCCAATTTAGTGGTAAGCACACTACTAAATAGACTTGGTGGGGCTAGCTAGTCTGCTAAAGTGACCCATTGCCTACTAAAGCAGACACAGCTTAACCGACCAAAAGTCAACTTAAGTGGTTGCACTAGATAAGTCCATGCATCAGCTGAGCTTAGAATTTGCCAAATTTCCATTAACCCATTGGGATTCGTTCAAAATCTCGTGAATGAAAAAAAAAACTACGCTACAATATCAAATTTGACATTCTAACTCAGCAACACCATAAAAATTTTTATTTGAAGCTATTTTGAGAAAACGTGGGTGTCACACCCAAAGTTCACTTTTATAAAATTTTTCCTAATAAGCCAAAAAGAGTCTTGACATCTTGGGACTTAAACAAATGGTTCTCCTAGCTTTAAATAAATTTTTGAAGATGATGGAACTGTCAGAATTGTCATATGAGTTCGTTAACCTAATGTTTATGCCTTATAGCAAATCCTTAACAATGAAGACTCTAAAATAAGGAATAGGCTTTACAAACCAAACAAACTATGTAGTAATTGAAATGTTAGTTCCAATGAGTCACAAATGACTTGAGATATCTATAGAATATTTCTAAATTGCAAAAAAGTATGGAAATGAAGAGAATAACCTCGGGGAACATTACAATGGGGTGAAAGGACAAGTTTTCCCTTATTTTAATAAGAGAAAAACATATTTTTATATCATGGAGGGGAATTTGTACTGCATAGCCCAAAGTATAGAGTTTCTAGGGATTTTAGAACCACCAACTCCATCATACACTGCCCAATGCTCACTTGGAATAGTGCTTTACCTCAGATTGTGCCTCATTAAAATGCCCAAAACTTTTTACTCCGTACTTAGATTGATGTATAGTCAGTTGTATTGGAAAGAATGCTCGAAGTTCATTAATTTTATGGTTCTTGAGATACAAAAATCACTATATTCAAGGAGTGACCCTATTAGAAATTTACAAAAAAACTTAATCAGAAGTAGGATGTTCTACTCATCTTTGTGCTAAATCTGTTCTGTGCTCTAAATTCACAGGCAAACCACTAAACACACTAGAGAATTGATATAAATACTTGTATCAAACTAAAAATCATTAGTTTCAGGACAATACACGTATGAAGAATGATTCAAATTCTACCACAAAAGTATGAGGTCTCATAATATTTCACCCTTGGGATCATTCATCCTCAAATAATGGCTAGGGACTTATTAAAGTTCTACAAGTATGGACATGAGGGCTTAAACATTATATCAAGACTTACTTCTATCTCATATACATTAAGAGGAGTCTATAACTACACCAAGCAATTGGATTAGCATGAATCATGAGATACAAATGACTTAACATATACATGCTCTTGGACATCAATTATGTGGAACATTAACATAGTAACATAAAGAATGAATTCCATGGAATCATAACCATGGATAACTATGGATATAAAAGAAATACGATCACACTGCTCGTAGGGTTGAGAATATTTCTACCATAAATGAGATAATTAAAACCCTCTAAGATTAGCAATCCTTCTCAATAATTATTTTTCTCCGCATAACACACTTTATCAATTCTATATTATAATATCCACTCCAACATATAATTTACCAAATCCTAAGTCAATTTCTATTGTTTCTATTTCCAATACTAACTAGGAGTTAGATGGTCCTACATATTGTGCAATCACACTAGATTAAGTTGCAAAATTTCTTTTATATTTGTTACACCCCGAGTCTATACCCCAAATGCTACACAATGCTTACAACCTCAAAGGACCACAACGTAACCCATGATTGATGTCTACTGTGAGCACTAAAACTTGATACTATAATAAATGCAGAAATATTGGCAGAAAAGCCATAATGTTCAAAATCTGTAAATACGGATAAAGCATATCAACTGAAATAATAATCTATAGAATAGAACACTATCTGTAAACAAGTTTGAAAAGCCTCTAATTTGAACTTATCTGAAAGTGTATTTCATGGTACAATCCCCCAACTAACTTCATCTACTGAAATACTAAGTCAACTGTAATAATGAAATAAAAAAATATCCTCGATAGATGAGGACTCACTACTAAATCTACTACTGGCTGAATCTTGATCAATCTATGCGCAGGCAGTAACCTGAGCATCCGAACATATTATATAATACATCATAGGATAAAAAAGAGTATGTGTTAGTATGTGGAATGTACTGATATGCTAGATGAGGTAAGGCTGAATTCAAGGGTTCATATGCATAAACAATAACTGACTAAATAATATCGAGAAATTGAACAGGAGAGTACATGGATAATCTGAACTAGTCTAAATACCGAGCATGCAATATTATGCATATAAATATATATTGTAATTAAGCTTTTTTAAAGGTAAGTACTGAGTTTTGATATTGAGTAACTAATAATTTGAGATTTTTGATAACTAAGTTACTAATACTGATTGACTGTATCTGACAGTCCTGATTCTATAAAACTCAACTGAGTTCTATTCTAAAGACTAAAACTGAAACTTTGGGAGGAAATCATCTAACCAACATTCCCCAAATAAGATAACTGTGTTGGGGTCCAATCTATAACCCTAATTAGAAGGGTTTCAGTACCGTGCCATGGGTAAAGAAAAACTAAGAGTTACCCTCATCTTGTAGGTACACTAATGAGGATGGTGGAACCCTCATCTGGCAGGTTAAAACACCTCATCAACCCTCAACTGGTAGGTTTATGTCTCAACCTACATTACCTACGTAGTTCAAGAACATTAGGATTTCTTATAAGGGTCACACCCTCTACTAGAAGGTGAGCCCCCATCCTTAGGTTTACTTGGTGCTAAATCATACTCCCAACTGAAAGACATTGAACATAGTATTCTGAACAAAACTTGACTGAGACTGGGTTTATTGAGTTTTCCTGAGTTTTGCAACTGAATGAATTCTACTTAGTTTTGTAATTGACTAAGAGTACTACTGATCGTTACATGACTGAAATACCCCCAGGACTCGATAGCATGAAAAATAAAGAATAGCATTATCTTTAAAACATAATAATGGCTAGTTGATCACAATCCACTCATTGATACATTTTAGCAAACACATGTAATGTATTTACTCATACATGAATGGAGAATACATTGTATCATATTATAATGGCACTATATCATTCACATAGGCATTTTATTAAACAAATAGGAAGCATGCTTAGATTATACAATAATCAACACATATAGTTATCATGGCTACATAAATCAACATAAATTGAAAGATTTATCATGAAGATCATGTGATTCAACAAATAAAATGATTAATTTCCTAAAAGCTTGTTATTTAGTCAAGGACTAAAACCCAACAATAATATGAACATGAATTCAATTCAATTCAAGCATTAGAAGTTCACAATTCAACAATCCTGTAGTTTGAAAATGGATTCGTGGACTCTATGAGTAAAAGGAACCCAAATATCAACACCTAACATACCTTGGATTATCAATTCTTTAAGACTCTTGAAGGAATTGTTAGGATTGTTCTTAATTTCTTAAAGCTAGGGTTTATTTTATTGAGAGAGAATATATTTTTGATGTAGGGAAAACTATAAAACAATGAGTTTAAAACATTTTTAGGGCTTAAATATCACACCAGGGTAGATTACAACTATGGAAAAGGACCAATTTAACCCTATACGAAACTTTGATTTTCGTAAAAAATTTACAAAATTACCCCTTGGCGCGATGCGATGCTGTCGCGCTGTGTTACAGGAAATTGATATCTGAGAATTATGCCTTGGCGCAACACACAATAATTGCGGTCCCTTACTTGAAACTGACAACTGGGATCTGGGACATTGGTGCAACACGTCAGGATCGCGATGGAACACATAAAAGTAAGAATTGGTATTTTGCCTGGTGGGAGAGATTTTCAATTACACAAAATTACCAATCTCAAACTCAAGATCCTTTTTCCTCATATCTACATATGAATACTTTCAACTTTGGTCAGCCCTAAGTCTTTCTCTGATCAACTGAACCTTGTCTAAGGCATCAAACAATAGGGTAGGCCCTACTACTGTGACCTTACCTACCTCAAAACAATCTATTGTAGTTTTGCATCTCCTACCATAAAGAGCCTCAAATGAAGCCATCAGAATATTGGAATGACAGATTTTATTATATACAAACTCAATCAAAGTCAAGTGGTCATCCCAACTACCCTTAAAATCTAAACGCATGCCCTTAGCATATCTTCTAGAGTTTGAGTGGTCCTTTCTGCTTGGCCATTTTTCTGAGAATGGAAGGCTGTACTAAGATGAAATTGGGCACCAAGACACTTTTGGAATGCTTTCGAGAAATGAGAGGTAACCTGGGTACCTCTATCTAAGATAATAAATATTAGAACTCTGTGTAACCTGACTAACTCTCTAATATAATATTTGGTGTAGTCCTTGACTGAATAAGAGGTATGGACTTGCAAGAAATAAATACATTTGGTCATCCTTCCCATGATAACCCTTATAGGATCATACAAATGACGAGCAAGAGGCAAACCCATCACAAAGATTATGTTGACTTCTTCCCAATTCTATGTGGGAATACTGAACTCCTGCATGGACCCACTAGGCTTCTGCTGCTCAATCTTAACTTGCTAAAATGTAAAGCATTTAGATAAAAATTCTTCAATATCCTTCTTCATCCCACTACACCAATAAATCTCCCACAAATCACGGTAGATATAAGTAGCCCCTGGATGAATAGAGTAACGCGCACCATGCACTTTGGTAAGAATTCGTTGCCTCAAGTCATCTACACATTGCACACATAGCCATCCCTGGCAATGCCAAACACTATCTCCCCTTTAGGATAAAACCTTTACTTGTTGATCTCTGAATGACTCTTTTACCATAACAAGACTGCAATTTCTATCCTATTTGTACTTTACCTCAGAAAGTAGAGAGGTTTCAAAACTATTCTGCACCCATACACTACCTTTTACTAAATTGACTAAGCAGACACCTAGTCGGGTAAACTGATTAACTTCCTTATGTAACTTCTTCTTATCACCCTCAACATCAGTAACATTTCTATACACAGTCCACTGAGAGCATCAGCCACTATATTGGCCTTGCTTAGATGATAAAGATAACTTATGTAATAATCATTCAATAACTCTAACCACCTTCTCTGACATAAATTTAAATATTTCTAAGAAAATACATACTAAAATCTCTTGTGATCTGTGAAAACATCAATATGCACCTCATACACATAGCGCCTCTAAATCCTTAAGTCAAACACTACAACTGCTAACTCCAGATCATGAGTCGAATAATTCTTCTCATAGGGCTTAAGCTGACTTAAGGTGTAGGCTATGACCTTACCTTTCTACATAAGGCCATAATCCAAACCTACTCTCGATGCATCACGGTACATAACAAACCCATATAAACCATCTAGTAGAGTCAAAACTGGGGCTGAGGTTAGTTGAGTCTTCAGCTTCTGAAAACTCTTCTCACAAGAATCTAACTACTAAAATTGAACTTTTTTCTGAGTCAATCTAGACATGGGGGATGCAATAGAAAAAAAACTTCAACAAAGGGACTGTAATCGCTCGATAAACCAAAGAAACTCTTGTTATCTGATAGAGGGATGGTTCTAGGAAAGTTTCTCACCACTTCAGTCTTATGAGGATCAATTATAATACCATCACCAGAAATAATATGACCAAGGAATGCTACTGACCTTAACAAAAATTTGCACTTTGTGAATTTGGTGAACAACTGATGAGTTCTGAGAATCTGAAGTACAATTCTTAGGTGATCTGCGTGATCATTGTCGCTACGGGAATAGACAAGAATGTTATCAATTCAGACTATAACGAACATGTCCAAGTACATCTTAAACACGTGGTTCATTAAGTCCATGAAAGCTGGTGAGGACTTTGTAAATACCAAAGAACATGACTAGAAACTCGAAGTTACCATACCGGGTTCGAAAAGTTGTTTTTGGAATGTCATATTCTCTAACCCTAAGATGATGATAGCATGATCTAAGGTCTAACTTAGAAAAGTAACTAGCACCCTGAAGTTGGTCAAACAAGTCATCAATTCTAGGAAATAGGTATTTGTTCTTGACTGTTACTTTGTTCAACTAATGGTAGTTTTTACACATTCTGAGAGAACCGTCTTTCTTACGTACAAATTGAATTGGTGCGCCTCACAGGGTAATATTGGGTTTGATGAATTCCTTATCTAGGTGATCTTTTAATTATTCCATTAATTCTCTGAGTTGTGTTGGAGCAATTCTATATGGTGAAATAGATATTGGCTGAGTATCTGGAGGAAGGTCTATTTCAAAGTCTATTTCCCTTTTAGAAGGAACTCCAGGAAGATCTTTGGGAAATACATCTGAGAGTTCATTTACTAATAGAACAGACTCAAGACATGGAGTTTCTACATTAGAGTCCTTGTCTAGCACAATATCATAAACACACTCCCTAGATATTATTTTTCTTGCTCTAAGGTATAAAATTAACTAACCTTTAAGCAATGTAGTACTACCCCTCCATTTCAGGATTGGTTTATTTGGAAACTGACAATGAACAATTTTTCTTCTACAATTAACTAAGGCATAACATAAAGGGAGCCAATCCATGCCAAGACTTATGTCTAAATCTGTCATCTCTAATTCTCCTAAGTCTGCTGAAGTGACTTTCCAAGAATGGACGCTACATGATGCTTATAACCCTGGAGGACCACAGGCAAGCCCATGACTGATATCTGTTGTGAGCACTAAAACATGATACTATAATAAATGCAGAAAAATAGGCTGAAATACCATAAGGTTAAAAATTTATAAATACTAATAAAGTGTATCAACTGAAATAACAATCTATAAAACTAAACACTATTTAAAAACTAGTCTAAAAAGCCTCTAATCTGGAACTATCTGAAAGTAGAGTTGATGGGACAATCCCCCAACTAAATCCATATACTAAAATACTGAGTCTACTGTAATAATGAAATGAAAGAATGTCCTTGATAGACGAGAACTCACTAGTAAATCTACTGCTGGATGAATCTAGATCTATCTATACATGGTTAGGAACCTAAGTATCCGAACCTATGTTATAATATATCATAGTGCAAAGAAAGTATTTGTGTCAGTACGTCCAATGTATTACTATGCTAGATGAGGTAAGGCTGAATGCAAGGGTTAATATTTATGAATAATAATTGACTGAATAATATAGAGAAATTGAACATGAAAGTACATGGATAAGTTCAACTACTATAAATACATAGTATATAAATATATATTGTAACTGCACTTTTTTAAGCTAAGTACTGACTTTTGTACAGAGTAACTAATAATCTCAGATTTATGATAACTGAGTTACTAATACTGATTGACTTTATCTGACAGTCCTAATTTTGTAGAACTAAATAGAGTTCTGCTCTGAAGACTAAAACTAAAATCGTGGCAGGTAATCATCTGACTGATATGCCCTAAATAAGATTATATAACTATGTTGGGGTCCAATTTATAACCCAATTGGAATGGTGTCAATACCCTGCCCCAATATGACATATTTTGCCAAAAACCAAGTTCTACTGTGACATCTTGATAGGAATTCTTAATGCTGTCCTATATGCTGATAGGGTGTCATCAAGCTTTTTAGACCAATCAATTCAGTTGGCATTCTTTATTCTTGCAAGAATCATTTTTATTTCATAGTTTTACTCTTACACTTAGCCACTAGTTTGTGGATGGTAGAGGCTAGCCACCTTGTGTTGTTTAACTCCATACTTTTTTAGTAGAGCATGAAATATTTTGTTATAAAAGTGTGAACCCACTTCACTTAAGATTTCTCTTGGATTACAAAACCTTAAGAAGATATTATTTTCTGGAAAGCAATAACACTATTGCTCTAATTATTTTGCAGTGGCAATGACAATGCCACTAATATTTACTTTTCATTGAAAGAGCTTATGAAGGGAAACATATGGTTGTTCTCACATATATAAAATAACTTTACTTCAAAGATGGGGTCATAGGTATCTTATTTCTTCATGAAATAGCTCCATGTGTTTTTTGATTAGTAATATATATTTACAAAATCGTGTACATATTTATCGATTATGGGTTTGTAATACACATATTACAATATTTTCTAAGCATTGCATGCATCCCTACGATGTGCCCCATAGGGTATGCAGGACAAGCGTTCAGTATACTCATCATTTCAGTTTTTGGAACATATCTTCTTATCATGTTGTAGTATAGAGTCTAAGCAGGCATGACTCAATCAAAAATTAATTACTCACGTCACGTAGAAATGTCTTCCTTCAATAAAAATTATATCTTTCTGCATCGTATCACAAAAAAATATAGTTAGTAAAATTAGTTAACCACGGTACAAAATCATGAGAAGATTCTACCTAGGATGGATTGATCAATTTCTAACTCATCCAACACTTTTATATCATCTTAAAGACTAGACATATGTCGTAGCCTATATGGTCTTTGACATTAAAGTACAATTCATGAAGCAAAAGTACCTATAGAATCAAGCCTAGTTTTGCATCTTTCTTTTTCCATGAGTTATTTTAAGGCAACATGTTCTGTGTGACTACAACCCTTGTACCAAGAAAGTATGCATGAAATTTCTCAAAGGAATACACTATAAAAAGAAATCATTGCTCAATCACCGCATAGTTATTTAGTGTTCCATGCAGTGCTTTGCTCATATAATATATTGGTTGAAACATATTCCCTTGCTTCTAACCCACAACAGCAGCAACAAGTGCTATCATAGTTGCATCACTGATTACATCAAATGGTTTGGACCCATCCACAGAAACAATAATAGGACAAAAATTAATCTTTTATTTAAGGAAATGAAATCCCTCACAACAAGCATCATATAAAAAGAATGTCCTTTATCTAACAACTTGCACATAGGATACACAATTATTTCGATGTCCTTTATGAATCTATAATAAAAAACCACATTACCCAAAAAACTCCAAACCCACTTAAGAGAGATTAGAGGGGGTAACTTATCACTCACTTAATTATTTGCATTATCAACTTCAATGCCTTTTA
The DNA here is from genome assembly GCF_002878395.1 of Capsicum annuum. Lineage (NCBI taxonomy): Eukaryota > Viridiplantae > Streptophyta > Magnoliopsida > Solanales > Solanaceae > Capsicum > Capsicum annuum. Next base: position 59,091,354 of record NC_061116.1, on the reverse strand, counting down.
AGATATATTGTATCCTGCATAAATTTCCTAAAGACGCTTTTCTCCCAATTCAACACCAAGCTAGTTTCTTCCTAGTACTGCACAACCTTGCTGAGGTTGGCTAAGCAGTAGTTAAAAGCATCACCAAATATGAAAAAAATAATCCAGTAACTCTTCTATAGTATCCTCCACCATATATAAGAAAATATATATTATCTATCTTTAGAGGGTTGTAGGACCATTGCACCAACTAAAGGGTATGAATTTGAACATGAAAATTCTATGGAGGGATGTAAATATTGTTTTCTCTTGATCTTCTATTGCAATGGAAATTTTATTGAACCCATTATACCTATCCATGATACAATACCACCCTTGTCCTTCTATTCTATCAAGTCATTAGTTCATGAGAGACATTCGAAAATGATCTCTAAGTTTCCAAGAGTTTAATTTCTTGTAGTTCATGCATACATGCAATACTGTGATTAGCCCGAGTAGTATCAACTCATTGAGTTCACTACGAACCACCACCATACTCTTTTCTTTGAAAAATATTATATCACACTTACCTATATTTTGTCTACGATAGGATATACCACCCCTACATCTAACCACTTAATGATCTCTTTCTTTATCACCTATAGCATTAATGGATTAAGTCTGAAAAAATGCTTTATTCTTGGGATAAAATATCCTCTAACTGAATCATGTAAGTTCAAATCCTAGGAGAGATATCAATGATGTAAACATGGTCCACCAAATTTCTCTTTTACAATATCTCAGCGCTTATGCAAGTACATCAATCTACCAATTGACCAACTAAATTGACACAATCATGAGTATATGTAAGAAATTACTTAAGAGAACTACGTTTTGTGATCACCATGGCTTCATAACACAATTGGGTCGCTAACGATAATAAGTTCTTCATGTTCTAAGCTTGTTGGACTATTGACTCATTCAATACATCTAAATGTTCCTCAATCTAATTAGAAAGTGGTTAATACGAAACATTTAACAAAACAAATAATGAAATTATCCTAATCTACATTGGAATTGACTGTAGAGATGTCAATTCGTCATGTATTAGTTGTGGGGATTTTGTCTAATCATTAATTTTGAGACAAATAAAGTAGTATAATTCATAGAAAAAAAGAAAGATCTTACAAAGATGAATTCAAGACCTCAGTTGCCTTCAACTCCCAAGTTTAAGTGCTTCAAAAATGAAGAACAATATATTCTTCTTATTTCTAAAAAGTAAGATGATATTATAAACCTGAACCGTGTCTATTTATAGTTCAGACAATTAAATACAAAATTAAATTTAGAGGAAATTCCACCTCGCATTACACAATAAAGTCGATGTCTAGTCTGCTAGGAGATTATTCATCTATTCTTCCATCATAGACATGCAGTAAATTTGCTCATATATTTCTTAAACTCTATCTCATGGGCCATGGTTTATCTGAGTCACCAGTGATCCATCATTTCTCAATTACATAAAGTTTTGACTTAGCTCATTCTTCTTTAGGTCGACAATCAATGTGATAGTATATTGGATGTCTGACGAACAATGTGACGGTATATCGGATGTCCGATGATCCATCAATTTCTTCATCACTTCAATTCTCGAATTATGACATTCTTATTAAGGTCAATGATCTAGGTCTCGGTCTGCTGAATGTTTGATGACCCATCTATATTCAAGTCAAATTTTTATTTACAACACAAGCTATATCATTTCTTTCCTTAACACTTTTCTCAATAATTAAAACAAAAACTAATCAAATATATAAAAAGTTTCATAAGAACTTGTATTTATTCACGTTAAATGTCGCCTTATCACTTTCTTAGAAAAAGATGGACAACTTGATTAAAAGAAATAGAAATTATCTATGAAATAAAATGAGAAAATCACAAAAGAAAAAGAAACTCAAGAACCAGCATTCACAAGTACTGAACAACTACTAGATGCACACTAGCTATGGAAAATAAAGAACAAAACTTAAAAACCAAACAAAAATAAAAATTCTAGTGTCAATTTGGGTGATCACTTGAAAAACTCTCGAAGTTATCAAACAAAACAGTGGAATCAATATTAATTGATGAAGCTTTTAAAAATTTTGTACTCTTTTTTTAACTTCCTTATATTTCTAAAGTGACACGTAGTGGCCAACGTGACAGTTGATTGGGTGAAGAATCAAGTAAGGCAGAACGGTCGCTATAAGTGAATGTTAGCGATGCTTGATTCGATGGTTCGTAGAAAAATGGATGGGTTGTAGTTTTCTACATAGGACTTGATGACAAAAATTATGATTCTTATTAAGAGCGACAATTGAGGTAATTGTCCATATGGTACTTAATGGTTCGTTAGTTGAACCTTGAAAATCATTGTTGAAAACTAAGATTCTTCTTCAGGAATACGTCTAAGACAGTAGTCAATCGGGTAAGTAATGATCATCAATTGAAACATGGATTCACTGTAGAAATTATGCTAATTGGACGCCAAAAGCTATGCTAAAATTTCGGATTTCTTGACCTCATGGAACCCACTTCACCTTGTACTTACTATTTATGGACTCAAAGCACTTTTATCTCAAACTTTCACCAGCGGTTTGGATCAAACTAGTCCTTTTTGTTTCTTCTTCACGAAAAAATATAAAGATCACTAAAAGATTATTACATATTCAAATAGCAAACCCCTTTCATATCAACTCCAAATGACCCCAAATTTTAAACCTAGTTTTCTTTAACAAAAAAAAAATAAAGATCAGTACAAATTTGAATAAAAAGACACAAAAACAAAGAACCCAAATTAAGTTGATTAAGTAAACAATGGTGATACTCAAATAAAATTAGAATGACTCAAAACTTAAGCTTTAGACTCCAAAAACACTAAGGTGTACAAATCTAGTGCTCAAACAATAAAAGCAACAAAGAATCAAAAATGTTTTTGGGATTTTTGAAAATTTGGTTCAGTAAAAAATCCAATATTGAACTCATAATAACAACTATAAGCACAATTCAAACACCAAATGTTGTGAATCAAACTACAAATTAGGAAACCAATATTGGGAATCAAAAGAACAATAAAAAATTGATCAATAGACAGACACAAAAAAAATAAAATCATAAGTAACTAAAGGGTGTATCAAACACTAAATCCTTAAGTTACTAATGATACTTAAAGTATCAAACTCATATGATGACCTTAGTCGAAAAAAATTCACCTTTCAACTAATGTTTCTAACCGAAGATCCAACAAAAGCTTAACAAAGCTCTCAACTCTCAAAAAAGTATTTTAAATATTCAAAATAAACTAAGAGAGAAAAAATAAAAATATCATTTTGTGGCTACTTACTATATAAATGGTCCTAATATGACATTTAAATTAAATTATGTAAACATCCGAAAATGGCAAGCTGTCCAATAACTAAGGCCAATACAACGGACCGTGAGAGGGTGACAGTCCATCACCCATGTTATGTAACTAGGTCGAATGTTGATTTGTCCTTTATTTAGACTCTAACCCAATTATAATGGTAAGAAACACTTTGGATGAAATTAAAGTGTGATCAAGTACGTCCATCTTCACAAACTTGCGTTAAAGAGCTTTTAATCCTATTTTTGGCTATATGAAAATGGTTTTGAGGGTCACAGACTGCATCATTACAGTGTTTGTATGTGTTAAGGCACTGTCTATGTTAGTGGAGTAGATTCAAGTGTGATAGTTTGAGGGTGATAAATTGAGGGTAACTTAAGATAGGATTTTGCGGGTGTCACGACCCAAACCAGGGCCTGGCCATGACGAGTATCTCAAGTCCACCATAGATTGGAGACCACCCCATCACCTAACCTATAAAGCACAAAAAATAATAATAACAATACAGAAGCCAATTAGACTATAATAAATAATGAAAAGATAACTCTATCAAAACTAAGAGTCAATAACAGTAACCAACCAACTCACATCTGTTAACCACAGCATCTAAACTAGAATAACATCTAGTTTTTGATATGCCCCAGACTATGACAAAAAACAATCAAAATTATTATGAAATGAAAAAGGGAATAATGAAATAACAAATTCTTTCGAAGGATGGAGGTTCACTACTTCACAATAACTCGACAAATGTGCTAATAAACCTAATATTGTACAGGAGAAACAAAAGTATCTTCGTACCCTACATCATGAAATAATGTAGCATTCTAGGATGATCAGTTGGATAAGCATTGTCATGTAGGGAAAGTGATAACATAATGCCATGCTTATCAGTCCAAACCACATGCTCATATTTACATCTACATATATAAGATGTCGGGATAGGGTAAGTGTAATGAACATGAGAGTCTTAAAAAAATTAACTTGGACTATATAGCTCTCTGTCAGTCCTAAGGGTACCCAAATGCTATAAGGGTTTAGCATCCCCTACTGAAAGGGTCCCAATACGTGTTTGCTGCATGAACCAGGAAACTTCAAGGAAGGGCCAAAGCCTCCAAGGCTACAACCATTCCAATATATATATATATACAATATGTGAACTATGCACACTGTCATAAATACCTCCACGCAGGCAAATGTGGTTTCCAGTATTGATCCTCTCAGTACCTCCACCTTCATAAAGAGCTACATAACCCTCTTAAAGTAAAAATTATATCAATTTAGCATATAATTCCAACCATTAACCTGGGAGTCATTTATTAAGACATTTACCACTTCTTTATGTCATATGAATACGCTTGCAAGCTAAATTAAACATGCCAAACCAATTCATATAACCACATTAACTTCCAAGTTCTAATTGTTTAAATAACTATTTATCTGTTAATGAAAGGGATTGAGTTCAAAACCAAGTTAAACAATATAATTTTCCATAATCAAAATCAAATTTACAAATTGTGTTGAGGTTCAAGCAATTCCAAGCTAAAATTAATACAATTTTAGGAACCTATGTTCTCAATTACAACCATTTTAATAATATACCAATTTAGTCCCAAAAATATTAATTCAAAATATTATTAATGAATTTAGCACTTGGGGAAAGTAATTTCATCAGTAAAAATGAAAACCCATCAACCCAATTTCAAAACCCATAATATAAATAATATGAAAAGCCATTAAATCAAATCCACAATGTAAAATTAATGTTTGGGGAAGAGAAACATGCCTGAAACATACAAAAATTTAAAGTCAATTGGAAGTTTGGAGCTCAGATGATGAATACACAGCGAAACCCTAAAGCTTTCTTGGTTTAGGTCTTAGAGAAGAGAATAAGAGTTTTTGATCTTTTTAAATGAAAATAAAAAGGTCAATTTTGTGTGTATAAGTCATGAAAAGGGTGAAAAGACTGAAATACCCTCACCCTCAAGTGAAAAAAATAAAATTGGATAAAATTTACACATTAGCGTGGTACACCATCATTATAGACGTTATCCGAGGTGCAATGTTGTTATCACAGAGGGTAACCACTGGGACACATTGATATTATGGACCCTCACTTCCTTGGGATCCAAAAATAACCCTTAAACTCTTCCCAAAATCCCAAAACTTTTCCAAATTACCCTTTTAACATCCTTAAACATAATGCAATTCAAAAATTGATGTTATGAACATAGGAAGGAAAAGAATAAAATGATCAAAGTTGTAAAGGTCATAAATTATCCCCACCTTACGATAATTCATCGTCAAATGATGATTTAGGATACTTTTAGCTTGAGAATACCAAGAATACACCAGAATCAAATTACAAACTCAGAAAGTAATAAGAGAATAACAAAACTAATACTTCAAGCACTTTCATCCATCCCAGGGAAGAAGAATGGGTACTTGTCCTTCACATCTTCCTTAGCTTCACATATAGCCTCTTCTACTTTTTAATTTCTCTGAAGTACCTTCACTGAAGAAACATCCTTTTTCCTCAATCTATGAACATACCTAACAAATATTTTGATTGGGATTTTCTCATAAGACAATGAATCCATCAAACAATATCCGAAATTGAATCTATCAAGGAAGGATCACCCAAGCATTTTTTTAGCATGGACACATAAAACAAAGGATGAATAAAACCCAAACTTAGACAAATCTAACTATAATACCCCACATTTTTGGGATGGACTTTGAAGCATTGTTCTTATGAGTGCAAACTCTAATCCCATGAATTTTTTTGAATATTTTTGTCATGATCTATATCCTAGTGTTTGAAGTTGTCTCAAAGTGAAAAATATTGATAGGAATCGCTTAGAAAAAAGTTAAGCAAGACCCATTGATTCATCAAATATTTGGTATTCGATTCTACAAGGGTCAAATTTAAATGTGTATAACTTTTGGTGTACATGGAATTTCTGGTCACAAGACCCACCAAATAGTATATAATTGAATAACCTTTCCAAAAATACCAATTTAGCTTAATTCTAATATCCAAGCAAAAAATTATATCTATTTTTTGAGAGGCAGTAAGTGGAGGCGATATGCTCGCACCGCTCGGGTTATTGCGCAGCTATAGAGGAGGCGCCGCGGGCTCTACTCTTCTAAGCTAAAAGGGGCACTTCTTGTTTTATTCCCTCTAAGTTTTCAACTCCTTAAGATTCTAGGGGAAGTTTTTTCCTTTCCCCTCAACCACAAATATCCAAGGGACGATTTATAACACCTAAAAGGGCATTATTTGACAAATTTTCTTCATTAAAACCTCATGTAAATCCTCCCTTTTCCCACCATGAAAAAAGTTCCACTTTTCTGTCAATAACACATGGATTTATGATTTGAATTCCATATTTCTTTAAGAATCCAAGAGTTAAAGCTTCCTAGTTCAATAAAACTTCAAGAAAAAAATATTAATAACATGGTTTCTTTCACAAGTTCATCATTCAAGTCCCAAGATTCAAGCCTTCTTCATAATTCAAGAAAATTAAGGTATGTGGGGTTATGAACGAGGATACTCCTTTAATCTTTGTGCCCAAAACTAGTTTTAAAGTTGAATTTAGGTAAATTAGAATTAGGGTTCATATCTAACCTATCTTGTTTTGAGTTATGGATTTATAAAGTGATTTAAGTGTTAAAGTGCATGCTTTTTCTCATCTATTAATGTTTTGATTTAAGGATTTTTAATTTAGATTTAAGCATGATATTATGTCACAAGCTATATGAAATAAAGCATGAGATTTAAAGACTTTAAGTGCATCAATACTATGCATGCTCATGTTTTGATCGATATGATTCATATTGTGATTTTGATTTCATTATTTTGACTGAAGTAATTGAAGTATTTCTAGAAGATTATTGAGCATGAAGTATTATTTTTATTTGACATGAATTTTAAGCATGGGTTTTTAAGCCCTAAGTTTAAGTATTGATATTTAAAGAAAGCTATGCTTTTAAACACACTATGAGTAGTTTGTATTTATATTTTAAGAAAGATTTGATCTTCTGATCCTCAACTAAGATAAGGAATCCACACAGTTAGATTTAATTACAGTTTAAAATAGACAGATGCACAACTGGTTTTCATTATAAACCTTTAGCTATTTTTAATGTGGATTTCCTATAGAACGAGCATATACGCACCGAGTTGGGTATGTGTCTCACTTCACATGACCCAAAACTATGAGCCAATATAGATTTAGATTATTCCCATTTATATGGATGCAGATATAGATTATGATCACTTAGCTCTAGTTATACTCCTTGGCAAGAGTATGACACCTTTTTGCAACGTGAGGTTTTCCCCTTAGAGGAACATGATGTTGGACATCATGATAGATCACATGGGGTATGTTAGTTAGAAGAACCTCCCTAATCCTAAGTCCTAAAATGGAATAATAGAACGGCTTTTAGAAACTAAGTGTAAAGGCTCACAATTTATTCAGATATTTTTTTACATAAGGCATTAGCTATGAGATTTGAGCTTTCAGTTTATAGATACAGAGGTGAATCCTTTTACACTTAGCCTGCATAATTTAAAATCAGAATTAACTTTAGTCCTACTCAGTTCATTATCAGAGAGAGTAAAAGTACAATTTTTAGAACTAAGTATTATGGTTCAAAAGATTTATATAGTATGCTTTATCATTCATAATTTATGATTTTCAGTTTTTAGTTATTTAAGACAATATGAGTTATTTACACTTAGCATGCATTCTTTACAAGCTATATGAACAATTGAGTTACTGTTTTACATATGTATTTACCCCCACATGCTCAGTACATTCCAAAAGTACTGATCCACATATACGTCTATGTGCTTCCTTATTTAATAATATAGGTTCCAATTTAGTTATAGTCCATATATCACGATCAGACAGTTGCAGATTCTAGCTAGTAGATATTGAGTCCTCCTACTTCAAGGATTTTAATTAGATGTTATTTATGTCCTTTACTTTTGTACTCATATGAATTGATTAGTGGTATTTAGAGTCGCGTCACAGCTATCTATAGTCAGTATTGTAGAGGCTTGACAGATGTCAGTCAGATAAAATCATGTAATTTTAGTTCTATTCTTCAGTTTTATCAAAATATAAAATTTTATCAATATTGTATTTTTTTGAGATTTCATCATGATTATAATTATACATACTAAACTTAGTCATTTTATACATATTTAAAGTAGTTGTTTAATAGTATGCAAGTACAAAGGTTAGCTTGGGATCCTTTGTGGTCCTAAGTATCGTGTGATAACTAAGGGTAGTCTCAGGTCGTTAGAAACAGGTATCAGATCCAGGTTCAAGTGTCACAAGGTATCTATGACGGCATGTCTAGTAGAGTCTTGCGTAATGGTATGGATTTGTCTGTACTTTTCTTCTAAAGGTTACAGGGCATTTAAGAAATATTTGCCTTCTTCATACTCTAGGTCATGCTGTAAAGTTGTTCTCTTAGAAACTTATGTCGATTCTTGTGTTACTTTATAATCTTTTATATAAGACTTATTCTTGATATAACATGATTATCAAGTTCCAATTCATACCAAGTTGATGTTCTTAGATTTACTATTAGTAACTTCAGATGTCACACAAGGGGATTGAGAGGAGCTCGCTAGTGTGTTACAAGTTCCTTAAGTTTAAAGCTTATGTCCTCATCTATATGAGTTTTTCAACTACTATAGAGTAAGATATGTATTCAGATTCCTCGTTAACCCTTTAATACAGATAGTGCTCATGAGAAGAGATAGTGCAAACCTAGATTGTTAAATAGAGTTTGGATTCCAGGGATATTGCAACTACAATGCCTTGAGTTTATACCTTAGATGCTACACAGTGCTGATAATCTAGAATGACCACAATCTAACCCATGATTGGTACCTATTACAATAACTATGTAATGAATACTATAAATATATGAAAATAGGTCCATAAGGTTCAATACTATAAATATTACTTTTTATGGTATCAAAATACCAAAACAGAACATCAATACTAAAAAAACTGAACAACTATCTAAAAATACTCTAGTCTGAAAAAGCCTCTAACTATATGAACTGTGGAATTGATGGGATAAGCCCCCTACTAACTCCATCTACTAATATAAAAATGAAGTACAGTAAATAATAAGCATGTCCTTGAACTATAAGGACTCACCAGTACTCTTAAAGATGATAATCTAAAATGCTAAGGGTGCTCTGGAGCCCGTGCGTCTGAACCCATGATATACGACATCATAGCTTAAAGAAAGGAATGTGTCAGTACTTTGAATGTTCTGGTATGCTCACTGAGGTAGGCTGATACGCATGGGTTCATATACATGCACAATAATAATTGAATAACATGACCATAACTAAATGAGAGTACATGCATGAATACATAGACTGCTATTGAGATCCTACTAATACTTAGTACTGAATCAGAATAATGATAGCTGATATCTGAGTTTATAAATACTATATTACTGATTATCTGAATTACTGTATCTAACAGTTTTGAATACTGTGGAACCATACTAACTTCCATATTGAGCTGAGTGACTATGTCTAATTGTACTGGATCAATAAAGATAAAATGAGTTCTATTCAGAGACAAAGACAAGAACATAGACTATATGAGGTAATCATCTAACTGATATGCCCCTTCTCTAACAGTATTTGAGGTCTAACCTATAACCTTAGTTGGAAGGGTTTCAATATTGTGCCATGAGTAAGGATAAGCTATGAGTTAACTCTCTCTTATAGGAAGCTTTTTCATCAATCCTCGGTGGCAGGATAACTCAGAGACGAAGTATCTACCCTCATAAAGTCTAGCAAGGTGAAATCTATGCTGATGATCTCTACTTGATATCCAGCAGTGGAGAATGCAACTAGCACCAGGACAGTCAAATCCTCATGCTAAACATGGAAAGAATACTATCTCCTAGGCTAGCAGACTACCCTCCAGATCTGTTTAACCAGTATGTGGACCCGTTTAATCCATCCATCCTTTGGGAAAGAAGAACATTCTATGAGCTTTAAGTGTTCAAAAACTATGGTGGATCTATCCTAAAGCTATTTGGAGTACACCCAGAGTATTCTTTCTACTATGTGTTCATTATGCTGGACTATGACTTTTTGCAAGAACTCCTATGGCTGTTCTGGTATATGTGCCACCGGCACTACATCCTTATGGAGTTCAATTGTGAAGCCTTCAGGTATTTCAATCGAATCCAGCCAACTCTGAAGAGTTTCATATTGTATTTCAAGCCACAAGAATACTGGGTTTAATGTTTCAAAGATTCCTATAATGCGCTGGTCTTCATGCTGAATTCTCCTATCAAAATCTCAGGCTACGACTTCAAACCTCAACCGATGATTTCACTCCTCTAGAAATTTCCTGTATCTACACTCTACCTGGAGATGAATGCTATGAAGCTCAGCACTTCATTTTCCAACATAAAAAATGCATTCCAAAAGAAATATGGCTGAAAGAATGGGGAAAATAGAACTACGTAGACGACAGTCATCCCCACTCGAATGATGTCTGGTGAGCATCAAAAGAATACTAGCCACTGTATGAAATCACAAGGGATGAAGTCACTAGCTCCATCACAAATATCTAGCTAAAATTTCCACAGCACAAATGCGAACATTCATCGTTCAGAAGGATTTTCTTCACCAGATCAATGAACAGAAGCTTGGAAGGCCAAAAATGCCTTAGGAAGAATCACGGAGTAGATTGGTATATGGAAGAAGGATAAACGTCCTCACTGCTGCCCGCTCTATCTAACACCAATGCCTAAGAGATGACGTTAGATGACATGTGCAAGAAAGTTACCCTCTCTAGCGGGTTACCCTTTCCAGTGGGTTACCCTCTCCAGTTGGTTGCACTTTCTAGTAGGTTAACCTCCTCTTGAAGGAAACCATATCTGATGGGTTACCCTCGTCAGTAGGTTACCCTTTCAAGTGGGTTATCTATATCTCCAAGAAACCACTCCTCAATTGATTACCCTTTCAGATGGGTTTCTTGAAGCTGCTGACTCAAGTACTTCGAAGATAAGGAGCTTATCCACCTAATTGCAAGACGCCTGTGAAGATAATGATATACCTACTTACAAGTTACTGACTCACCTTCTTGCATATGCTGTAACATACCAACAACGTAGTGTGTTTTGTTTTTATTTGCCCCCCCCCCCCCACATCTTTATAGGGCTAGTGTAAATAAAAGATAATGCCTATCCAGTCATAAAAGATAATGCTTATCCCTTACAAATAGATAAGACTTATCATTCTTAATGGATAATGCCTGTCCCTTAGCTATTAGGATAAGATTATCCCTATGTCTGTGTCTATGGTGTCAACAAAAGCTTTGACTTGTTAAGTTATACCGCCTCCATGGTGTTGAAACCCATTGTAAAGTTAGGCTCTATGTCTGTGATATTTGAAGAAAGCTTTGATTTCACATGGCATGCCGCATACTTGGTCTTGCAACTACTATTCATGTTGGAATGTTCGGTGTCTACTGCCTAGCCTCTGGCCGGTGTCGCCGGCAGCATTCCATGCCCCCTTCCTCCTTATATATTTGGCTCCTAAAATTCCAATAGGTTTCAACACCATGGAGGTGGTATACCTTAATAAGTCAAAGCTTCCATCAACACGATAGACACATAGACTAACCTTTCCAACATGACAGGCGAATTACAACCATATAGGTGGCATGCCATATGAAATCAAAACTTTTAATCTACACACCACGACTTTCTTATGATTGAGCTATGAATCCGTATAGACAGTTTGCTTTTAGCTAAAAAGTAATCACAACCCTTAACGGGATGGCATGACTTCAAAACTACAAGCTATATATCAAGGACGGTTTGCCTCGGTAACAAATCCTTCATAACCTAAAAGAGGGATGGCTTGACTTTGCCAGTCTTAGAACACATGAGATCCCCTATCTCCTTAGTACAAGATTGTTCCGTATTTTCCTAAAACGGATCTCATGGTTGCACTCCTTGGCCTATTTCCCTCAAAATAGATGAATTACAATATGTGTACTAAGGTAAACTCCAAATATGGGTGTTGTTTCACAGATATTGCATCCTTTTGGAATGTTATGGCATGGACTAAGCCAATTTCATTTCATATACATGTAAAGGACTTATACATCTATGTCGTGTGGACAAAACCAACTTTGTCATTCATGTAAAGTATTTAGGCATCTACGTCGTGTGGATAAAGCCCATTTCAGTTCATAAACATAGAAATTAACTTTGGGGTGCCATTGTTACTGCCGTAACAAGCTAGCACTTCGCCGTGTTATTCCCTTTCCCCACTACTCCAACCTAGAGGATAAAAGTACCCATCCTTTTGAAAGAGAGAAATCAAGAGCAAGAGAGTTTAGCCAAAAAACATTTTTATTGACAGAGAGAAACTATACAAGAGATTTTTAGGTAGAGAAATGAATGGTGGAGCAAATGATGCCTCTAACCTAAAGGGCTAGGCTTTCTTTTATAGAGGAAGGAAGCTCACTAGATATGTTAAGCTATGGATAAACTTGAAATAAAATAATACAATTTATATCCTAATAGCTAACGGATAGGAATTATCCGTTAATAGGGATAAGTCTTATCCTTTTAGAAGGGATAGGCATAATCTTTTATGACTGGATAGGCGTTATCTTTCTTCACACTGGGCACTTCTAATATGTGGGTGGCTATGTAAAATCAAAACACACTATGTTGTTAGCACATGACAGCATGTGCAAGCAGGTGAGTCAGCAGCTTGCAAGTAGGTGCATCAGCAACTTCATAGGCATCATGCAAACATGTGGATAAGTTCTTTGTCTTTGAAGTAGCTGAGTCAGCAGCTTGATAAAATCCATCTAAAAGGGTAACCCACTAAGGAGGGTTTTCTTGTACATGAGGGTAACTCACAAGAAAAGGTAACCCACTATCAAGGGTAGCCTATCTGATAGGGTTTCCTAGGAGAGAAGGGTAACCCACCAAAAAGGATAACCCATTGGAGAGGCTACCCACTGAAAAGGTTAACCTGCCTAAGAGAGTAACTTTGTTGCACATGTTATTTAAATTTATCTCTTAGGTGTCAGTGTTGGATGGAGCCATCAGCGACGAGGTCGCATATCATTCTTCCATCCACCAATATACTTCATGCTTCAGCCTAAGGTTTTCTTGTCCTTCCAAGAATCTTTTCATCGATATGGGGAAGTAACTCTTTCTTTTGGATGGATATATGCATTTCTGTATTGGATCCTTCATCTGTATGCTTATGTATTCATCAGTTTTCAATTCATACAGTGGCTAATTTCCTCTGGTTGTTCATCATACTTTATCCAAATGCGGATGATTCTCGGTGTAGTCCCTTGGAATGCATCTGGGTAGCTGGAGAGTGAAGCATTGTTCTTCACAAAATTCATCTTCAAGATAGAGCATTACATCAAAAAATTTCCAGAGTGGTAAAATTTCCAACTTGGCTTGGACTTCATGGCCTGTGATTCCTACCAGGTGATACAACATGAAGACCGTTGAATTGCAAGAATCTTTGGAGCATCGAATCCAATATAGAATGAATCTCTGTGGAGTTGGTCAGATTCAATCATAATACTTGAAGGCATAACACTTGAACTCTATGGTAGTGTAGTACTGGCGGCGTGTGTACCAGAAAAAATTTAGGAGTCCTTGCTGGGAATCATCGACTAGTGTGATGAATACATAACAGAAGAGATATCTCAGATGTTCTCCAAACAGCTTCTAGATGGATTTGTTGTACCTTTTGAATACTTGAAGCTTTTTGAAAGTTTGTCTTTCTCGGAGGATAGATGGATATAAAGGATCCATATATCTATTGAACAGATCTAGAGAGCAATCTGTTAGCCCAAATAATAATATTCCAGATGTGTTGAGCATAATAGACTGAGTGGCCGATGCCTGGTGTCTTCTCCGATGATGGATATTAGGTAGATAAAAATAGCATAGATATCTTCTGAATAAACATCTATGGGGAAGATGCTTTCCTTCATCAATTCTTCTTTCAGCGAGAAGAACAATTCAAGGTTGTCCCCTTTGTGGAGATAGATTTTAACATGATCTGTTATCTCTTAAAAGAGGTGGACAACGTCTTTCAACTTCATAAGTTGGTGAAAGTATTTCACAAAGTTACCAGAACTTTTTGCAGATAAATCAACCATTATTCTTCTTCTAGAAATCTACTGGGCTACTACTCCTTAAATACCTTGTTTGCCATACTACCTTAGGCTTGTCGTCTAGTGGCCTGGGTAATTTGAATCTCCTGAAAATAGATTTCATCAGGATCCCATCCAGCGACTTCAACAGGGTCAATTAGACTTCATAATAATATTGTTCTTACCGCAATAAGAATCAAGAACTTTGAAGTTCTCTATAATATACTTTAATACGGATATCTTCTCGCATTAATCGTGTAAGGCCTGTAGGATTGCCTGGCTGGCATAGCTTGCGTCTTTAAAGAAGGCATTTAGTAGGATTTTGGGTGTGCCATCTGACCGTATAATGTGTTGATCTTCTTCAGCGAGATTCTTCATTGTTCGAAAGTCCTAAGGCAGGGATAGATCTTTATCAATGGTTTCCTCCGCCTTTGTTGTTGGTTCTTGCCTCTCTTCTGGTACTGGATCTTTTGATAGCTTGAATTGCTCAGAGACTAGTGGAGAGACCGCTGGTTTGTAGGAGCATTTCTCTAACATAGATAGATATTCTTCCTCAGGTAATTGGATTAATTGTTGCAAAACATCTTCATCGTTCTAGATACGTTTATTAGCACAGAAGTCACCGATAAGGATAGATGACTGTCTACTAATGAAAGATGGTGACTTGACACTGATGAAGATGTCAACAAATATTTCCTTCTCTACGTTGAATGCATATCTGGGAATTTCTTCTGCAGCTGGATAAGGATAATCTAGATCTTCATGACAATCCATGGTCTTCATTGAGTCTTGCACTTCTCTCTCTACCTTTTTGTACTTGGGACATTATTTTTCAAGGAATCCTTTGTCATGGCAGATAAAGCATTTGTGTTTGCCTGGATTTGTCTTCCTGGGGGATTTTTCACCTCTTTTTGTCAGCAACTCTTTGTCCTGTGGTTTCTTTTTCTTGGCCAGTCTGAACTACATGTATCTCTTGTGCCTTGATTGATGTCTCGATATGTGAGTAGACCCTTTTAGATTTAGTGCTAGATCCCTATGCATATCATCAGAGTAGAGATATTAGGAACATTCATCCGACATAAGGTTGCCAAATAAAGTTTCCTTGTGCTTCTCGGAAGGATGGGAGCTTATATGGTGTGATGACTCTTGTTGTATAAGCCCATCATCCTTTTGAACAACAACAATAGCATTGAACTTATTGAGGTAGATCAATTCAGTGATTTTTTCATTGCTTTTGCGATTACACTTCTTCAGAGAGACCTATTCACCGTTATGGGATTCCTCATCGGGGATCTTTAAGAAATTATTTAGACTGGTGGAATCTCGTGCACAGCTTTTGATTATCATGTGTATTGGATCAATATCATTGTCGTTGTCATCCTATAATTGTCCTTTCACATCACAATTTGGTGATGCTCTTTGGATAGAAGGAACCTCTGATGGATCATACTGGATATCTATTCTTTGGATCTCAAGGTCATCACGTGAGACTGCAACAACTGGACCATGGCCGACGGGTGATTGCTTGGATAACATCTTATTAGTATCATAAATAAAACAGATGGGGAGGCAGGGGACATGGAAGGCTGCTGGTGAGAATGACCAGAGGCTAGGCAATAGACCCCGAACTTTCCAACATAAAATGCAATTTGACGACCATGTAGGAGAAACGCCATACAAAATCAAAGCTTTCGTCAAACACCACAGACACAAAGCCTAACTTTCCAATGGTTTGCAACACCATGGAGGCTGTATACCTTAACAAGTCAAAGCTTTCGTCGATACCACAGACACAGAGACTAACCTTTTGAACATGACAAAATATTTGACTGTTTAAGGTATACTGCCTCCATGTTATTGAAACCTATTGGGAAGTAAGGCTCTATGTCTGTGGTATTTGATGAAAGTTTTGATTTCGTATAGCATGCCTCTTATATGGTTGTGAAATCGCTTTTCATGTTGGAAAGTTCGAGGACTGTTGCCTAGCCTCTGGCCAGTCTCACCGGCAGCCTTCTGTACCCCCATTCCTAAACATCTATTTGGTATCAGAGCCATCGCTACTCTCGATGGGCAGGGAGGAAGCAGGATTTCTCATCCACCTCTATTGATTGCAAACACTTGAGCTAGCTTTACGTTTTTATTCTTAGTTTTTAGTTTTACTTGTCCAAACTACTACTCTTAGATTTCTCCTTAGTCTTTGCTTCAAAAGTTTACAACTCAAGTCTCGTACATATTAGTTTCATAGTTTTACTATCATTATCAGAGTCAGAGTTTTATACTTTTCATATACTATGTCCTGTACATAATCGAGTCGTATTTAGTTTCTTAGATTTTATAACAAATATTACTTGTGTCTTGTTCATAGATTCTTAGCAAAGATATATAGAGTCATTCCACAAACCACAAAAACATTTTTCATTTTATTGAGTCTTTCCTAGAATCTTAGAAAAAGACATCAAGTATTTATATTCCAAAAAATACAAAAAGATGTCTTCCTCTTTGAGTAGCTCTAGTTCCTGTAGATCTCTAGCTCCAGTAAATATGTCCCCTACCGAAGCTCTATTATCTGAGTTTGATTATCTATACAAAGTAGATGTACTACCACTTGAACATAAGATATCCTCGAAACATTTAGCTCTCCTAAACCCTTACTCTGCCTTTCCAAAGAAGGCATGTAACATATGGCTGCAAATCCGTTCTCTGGTGCAACAAAGACCGACAGGAGTTAAGAAATATGTTGTTGCCTCAAAGCTAGACCAGTATCTTATTCTTGCAACTTAGGAGGAACAGTTCATCACTCTTCAGATATCAGGATATTTTCTAAGACAGTGGAGGAACCAACGCTTCACCTATATCCATTTTGGTACTGTTAGGGATACGTTGTCATATTATAGAAAAAAAGGCCAGCCCATAGTGGCACGTCTTCCCTCCTTAATGCCAGGTATGACAAATATCAACATGCCAATTTCGGAACCTCACAAATCATATTGAACACTGGGATAGTCATTGCCACTATATTCCTCAACCTCAATATGTCCCTCTTCGAGCAGTATATAATGGAGGAGCTAAGGATCCAAATCCAGATTCTCGGAGCTCCACAAGCCAGAGATGTCATCTAGGAAACTCTCCACTACTAGTTAGCTTGGTGAGTTTTGAATTATGCTATAGATTTATCCTTTCTAGGTAGCGATGAAGCTTTGTTCCTAAACATAGATACTACTAATAGAACCACTCAGTGTTTATAGATCCCGAGGATAATCTCTAGTGATGAACTGTTAAATGTACCACCAGATTCATGGGTCACAAAATCTGAGAAGTTGTGAGATATTCCTCAACTCTCCAATCCATGGAGCCAACCTTTGCTAGAAGGAGTGACAACACCGTCATGATTAGCTTCAACCACTGACATATAAAATAGCCTCCCAAAAAAACCTGCTCAATCCACATGTATCAACCTTCTGATGACATCCCAATACTAGGCGACCATAGGTTGACAGACAACCCAGTGTTCATGTGCTGACTCATAGACAGCTGTATGGAAGAGAATGATTGGATACACTACTTCGATCATGATGACCAATATATCATCTGGCACAAATGTCTTTTCTCGAGACACTGTCCATGGAAGTGAAATTGTAGATGCCACCTATGTAAAAAATCCACCGCACCCACTGCACCATAAATTAAACCTACCAAAGAAAAATAGCCTGGAACCAAACTATTCATGATGTCTCACGCTGGCATCGGTAACTTTGAGGATTTCCCACCAAACAAACCATTCGAAAAGTATAACATGATCCCCACTCCAAAAATATAAACCAAAAATATTATCCTTCCATCCAGAGAAAAGATGCCCCCTAGTGACATAGAAGCAACACTCAACTAGCAATCTGAAAATGCCATATGCCAAAATAGGATACTATCCAGCATCAACCAAGCCATGAAGAATGTTGCTCACTCTCAAAATAAGTTGGCAAGTGAAGTTGAAGATATCAACAAGAGAACAGAACAATCCTCCAGTCAGCATGACGGACTTATCCGCCAATTGAAGATCAGGCTCAAATCTATTCAGTGTCCGCAAGGCACTTTGATATCTCATTTCTTCGACCAGTAATAGAAAGAAATGGCTTCTCTAAAAGAGCAAATCCAGTAGCTGAGACATAGTAGTTTTTAGCCCCAGAGAACCCATCGCTCACTACCAAAGCCAACCTTATTCCAAGTGTCACCACCCAAGTAATCACACCAAAGATAAGCCACATATTTGCCACTACTACTTCAAGCTCTCATATGCCAATGTCCTAAGGTTCCGAAGAAGATAAGGAATTTGATATTGTTAAGCATGTATGGTTCAGGAAGGATGCTATTGCTGCCAAAATAAAAGTCGGTGAAACTCTGAAGCAGTCCATGAGAAAGATAGAATTTGACATACACAAAAGGACAATGATGATTTCATACCACGATATCTCATTCCCAAATAATAATTTGATAATAAACAAACATGAATTGCCATACGAAGATAATGAATGTAATGCCTTTTTGAAAAATGGCCTTCTCAATCACAGGTGATTATCATCCCATGGAGATCAAGATGTTAATCCTGACCAGCTTGTCCTAAATCTATATGGCTTAAACATCGATGATGATTCCATTCTGAATGGACAAGCCATAGCAGTCCTGGATTCAGTGGGAGAATCTCTAAGGTGCAATGAACAGATCCAAGATGCTGATTTCATTGATCCTGCTTCAAGTGAAGGGGATTATTCTGATACAGAAGCATACTCGGACATAAGCAATAACCTTCTAGCCAATAGGTATGTGAAGGAAATAAAGTTTGTAACAGTTCACGTGAATATGTTGAGGATACACCTGAATTCTCAATTAAATCTACAAAAAAAAAATGTCCACCGATATATATAAGCCATTACAAGGAACCAAAAGTCTGAGGTAATCAACGACCAACATGGGATGACGGATAATCCAAAGCCAGAAAGAAGGCCAGATCCAGGTACACCAGCATGAAAGACCTGGGAACTGGTTTCACACCTTCACCCTCTATGACATCAAGATTTCAGCCTGTCCTCAACAGATCCAGGACTTCAATACTTGGATGGTGATGAAGATTCTGGCTGAGTGGGAGAAATACATGATACTATCGTAATTCACATCCAGATCCTCTGGGATACTTAGGGATTGGTGGAATGCTTTTGGGATTTCAGACAAAAAACCTATCTAACATCCCAGGACATTGCCTTCAACATTAGAATCCTACACGAGGTATTTTAAAGAGACACAGGCCAAATAAAGGAGAAACTCTGGTGACAGTTCTTCGAGTTGAAGTTCCTATCATTCGACAAAAATGTTATCGATATCCATTTCCAGAAGATGGTAGAGATCTACTTTGAGTTGTGTAGAGAATCGAGCCTAAAGAAAGCCATCGTATTATCACTACTAAAGGTTCTGTCAAACCACGGAACAACGATTATGGAGGAGAAGTTTAAATCCATAACCGTCCCACATATGGGATACATCCAGCAGGCCATCTTACAGGCACTAGACAGCATGTACACCAAGAGGACCATGCTGAAGTAGATCACCAAGCAAAATCCACCCCTCGATCAAACTTGCAGCAAATACGACTTCGTCACAAAGTAAAATTGCTCCAGTCCTCGCCGCAAGATAGCATCAAAAAGGAAACTTCTATTTAGGATTTTTAAACTACCAAGGTCTCTTGACGACTGATGTAGGGTCACTAGGCAAACCTAGCACTTTAGATTGAGGAGCCCAACTAGCTATAAGAAGAAAGATAATGATTGCTTCATCTGCAAAAAGCCGGGCCACTTTGCCAGTAACTGCCCCCAAACCAAGAAGTTAAAAGACTCTGTCTAGTTCTTTGAAAAGATAGTTGATCATACAGGATTCTATCTAAGCATCGAGGATGATCTTGAATCATTCTTCTCGCTAGAAGAAGAACTGATGGAGGACACCCTCTCCCCGATAGATGTGCATGAAGATTCAATAGATATCTATACTGATGATACCTACTTGATATCCAATAATGGAGAAGGCAACCAGGACCAAGTTAGTCAAATCCTCATGCTCAACACAACAGGAATACTATCTCTCGGGCTATTAGACTACCCTTCAAATCTGTTTAAATAGTATGTGGATCCCTTCGATCCGTCTATCCTTGGAGAAAAAAGAACTTTCCCCATGCTTCAAGTGTTCACAAAGGATGGAGGATCTATTCTAAAGCAGTTTGGAGTACACTCGAAGTGTCCTTTTTGCCATGTGTTCATTGGGTTATCCAATGACATCCCGCAATAACTTCTATAGCTATTCTGGTTTCTGTTCCACCAGCGCTACATCTTTATGGATTTGAAGTGCGATGCCTTCAGGCATTTGGATTGAATCCAGCCAGCTCTAAAGAGTTTTATATTGTAGTTCAAGCCACAAGAATACTGAGTTCGACGCTTCAAAGATTCATATAATTCATTGGTCTTCATGTCTCATCTTCGTGTTAGAATTTCAAGCCATGACGTCCAAGGTTAACTGGAGATTTCACTCTTCTGGAAATTTCCTGTATCCATACTCTCTGAAAGATGAATACTATAAAGCTTAGAGCTTCATTTTCCAATAGAACAGATTAATTCCAAAAGAAATCTGGCCTAAGGAATGGAAAAAATGTAACTACACTGACTAGAGTCATCCCCACTGGGATGATGTCTGACGAATAACAAATGAATACCATCCACAATATGAAATCATTAGAGATGAAGTCATTAACTCTATCACAAGTATCAGACTAAAATTTCCCCTACAAGAATGCTAACATCCATCATTCATAAGGAGTTACTTCACTAGATCAATGAAGAGAATCTTGGATGGCCAAGAACGCGTCAGGCAGAAGCATAGAGTAGATTAGTGGATGGGAGAAGAATACGCAACCATGCCATAACCAGCTTGATCCAACATTGAATCTTGAGAGATGACGTCAGATAATATGTGCAATAAAGATACCCTTTCCAGTTGGTTACCCTCTTCTCCAAGGAAACCCTGTTAGATGGGTTACCCTCATTAGTGGGTTACCTTCCTCTCCAAGGAAACCCTATTAGATGGGTTACCCTCATCAGTGGGTTACCCTTTCTAGAGGTTACCCTGATCTCCAAGGAAACTCTCCTTAGTGGGTTACCCTTTCAGACGAGTCTCTTTAAGATGCTGAATCAGCTACTTCAAAGACAAGGATGTTATCCACTTGTTTGCAAGATGCCTGTGAAGCTGCTGATACACCTATTTACAATCTGCTGACTCACTTGCTTGCACATGCTGTCACATGCTAACAACATAGTGTGTTTTGTTTTAATTTGTCCCCCCACATATTTGTAGGGCCAAGTGTAAAAAAAGATAAAGCCTATCTAGTCTTACAAGATAATGCTTATCCCTTTTTAAAGGATAAGACATATCCTTATTAATGGATAATGCCTCTCCTTTAGCTGTTAGGATAGGAATTATAATATTTTATTTCAAGTTTATCCATAAATTAGATTAGCTTGTAAGCTTCCTTCCTCTATAAAAAGAAGCCTAGGCCATTACGTTAGAGTCATCATTTTGGCCACCTATCATATGCTCTACCCAAAAACCTCTTGTATAGATTCTCTCTGCAATCAATAAAAATGTTTTTTGGCTAAACTCTCTTACTCTTACTTTCTATCTTCCAAAGGGATGTGTAATTTGATCCTCTAGGTTGGAGTATTAGGGTAAGTAAATACTTCTACCAAGAGCTATCTTGTTGCAATGGCAACAACGTCACCCCGAAGTTACTTTCCATGTTTATGAAACAAAGTTGGTTTTTTCCATTTGACGTAGATGCCTAAATAAATTCCATGAATAATGAAGTTATCTTTGTCTACACGAAATAGATTTCTAAGTCCTTTTAATTTATATGAAATGGATTTGGCTTAGTCCATGTCATTGCTTTTCAAAAAGATTCAATGTGTATGAAAGAACACGAAGATCTGGGCTCTGGCTTAGTAAACATATTGTTTTGTGTCTATTTTGAGGGAAACAGGCCAGGCAGATCTGCCGTAAGGACCATTTTAGGAAAATACAGAACAATCCTATACTAAGGAGACAAAGGATCTCATGTGTTCTAAGACTAGCAAAGTCAAGCTATCTCTTTTTTGGGTTGTGAAGGCTTTGTTGCCGAGGCAAACCGTCCTTGATGTATAGCTTGCAGTTCTGAAGTCGTGCCGTCCTGTTAAGGGTTGTGAAGTCTTTTTAGCTAAAATCTAATGGTCTATATGGATGCGTAGCTCAATCTTAAGAATGTTTTGGTATGTTGATTAGAAGCTTTGATTTCGTATGGCGTGCCGCCTATGGTCATAATTCACCTGTCATGTTGGAAAGGTTAGTCTCTGTATTTGTGGTGTCGATGAAAGCTTTGACTTGTTAAGGTATACCGCCTCCATGGTGTTAAAACCCATTGGAAAGTTTGGCTCTTGCATGATATAACTTTAAAATTAGCTAACATGACATGATTTCATTCTCTTAATAGTTCGCTTGAACAATTTATCAATCACTTGGTGAGCATAGTATATCCATATAGTATTGAACAACAAGTGAGCATTATAATTCATCTCTAATTTCACAAGTCAAGGGTTTATCATGGATTAACATGAATCTACACATATAATTATCAATTTTACATGAGATACGTATATATAATCATGAATTAGGAACTTAATCCAAATAGCAATCATCCATACACCTTAATTCCAACCAGAGAAATCATAATATCAATTACTTGAGGTTCAAAATAGATTCTTGGTGTCCAATGGTTGAAGGAACCCTTGGATGAACACGTCACAAACTTGAGTAGAAGAATTTCTAAAAGTTTAAGGTTGAATCTTGAGTTCTTGATTAGAAACTGGATCTTCTAGGGTTTTGTTCCTGAGCAAATTTGAGAAATAATAACAATATTTGCTCTATAGGAAGTTTAATTTCGTGTTTTGAGGGCTAAGTGTCCAGGGAAAAAGACCTAAATACCCCCAAGATTAGGGTTTTTAATGACTGAAAATTGGGTTACCAACCAGCAGGTCGACGCAATGCGTCAATGGCATCAATGTGATAGCTAACGCATCATGCCATGTTCATATCGATTCACTGGAATTGGATGATGCTGTGGAAAATATTAATCAACTCATTAGTCAACGCGGTGCATCAAGATCATGTTGATCCACTATTTTAAGGTTCCAAAGGGGATCCAAACAAAGTCTGAAAAATCCGAAACTTATTCGAAAACACCTATGGACATTCTGATCATGAATCAACCTAAACATCTACATTTAATGGATGTAAAGGTTGTGAAATAAAATTGGCAAACTTCATAGGTTAAAATGACACTAAGTCTGAGTACTTCGCTAAAATATTCTAAGTCTGGGACCCCTTGACAAGCCTAAAAGACTAATTAAGCTTACGATTTTACGGGGTCATACATTATCTCCCCCTTGGGAACATTCGTCCTCAAATGCGACTACTGTGATGGAGAATATTGATAGGCTGACTTACTTACTGGACATGAACATCTAAACATGACTATATGAATGATATTACTATTATTCTCAATTATCATACTGAACATGCATATCTAATACATGGATATAGCTTAACATGATTCATGAAGGCATGACTGAGATTACTGATAAAATGAATCTATATACCGAATATGCATATATGATACATGGATACATGATTGAAATAGCTCATGAATATACAATTTAACATACAACAGTAACTGATACCAAGTTTGTAACTAAAATCTGAACATGAAACTTATTAAGCTTAAGGAAACTCTTACCTTGAGCTGAGTCTGGGTTAGCGAAGATTATATAAGGATACTTGGTTTGCATGTCTTCTTTTGCTTCGCAATTAGCTCTCTCAACAGACCAATTTTGCCAAAGAGCTTTGACTAGAGGAACTTCTTTGTTCCTTAGTTTGTGAATCTTATAGTCAAGGAGTTCGACTGGGATATCTTCATAAGAGAGGTTGTTCTGAATATCTATGCCCTCAATACAGACTATGACTATTGGGTAACATATGCATTTCTTTATCAAGGAGACATGAAACACTGGATGTACCGAAGATAAATTTGAAGGTAACACAAGCCCGTAAGCTACCTTTCCAAAATGGCTAAGAATTTGGTAAGGACTAATATATCGGGGACTGAGTTTCCTTTTCTTGCCAAAACACTTAAATCCTTTCATAGGATAAATCTTTAAGTACATATAGTCACCAATCTCGAACTTGAGATCTTATCTACACACATCTGCGCAAGATTTCTATCGTCTCTGACCTATCTTAAGGCTTTTCCTGATCAGCTGGAGCTTCTCTAAGGTATCAAACACCAAGTTAGGCCCTATCACTATGGCCTCACCAACTTCAAACCAACCAATGGGAGATCTCTACCTCCTCCCATAAAGCGCATCAAATGGATACATCTGAATACTAGAGTTAAAGTTGTTACATAAAAACTCAACAAAAGACAAGTGGTCATTCCCACTACCTTTAATGTCTATCTTACATGTTCACATCATATCTTCCAAGGTCTGAATGGTCCTTTTTGCTGACTATCTATCCTTTTTGCTGACTATCTATCTAAGGATGAAAGGCTATACTGAGATAAACTCGGGTACCAAAACCCTTTTGGAATGATTTCCAGAAAAGAGAGGTGAACTGGGTACCACTATCTGAATTAATGCACAACAAAACACTGTGCAATCTGATAAAATCATTGATATAGATTTTGGCATAATCCTCGGCTGAATAGGAGGTATGAACAAAAAGGAAATGAGCTAATTTGCTCATCCTGTCTATAATGACCCAAACTGAATCATGCTAATAATGAGGATGAGGCAAACCCATTACAAAGTTAATGTTCACTTTTTCTTATTTCCAGTTGGGAATGCTAAACTCCTACAAATTCTTAACCTACTAAAATGTTGAGTACTAAGCCACAAACTCATCATTGTCTCTTTTCATCCCATTCCCCCAATATATCTCTCGCAAATTATGGTACATCTTTGTGGCTCCTGGATGAAAAGAGTAACGTGCACCATGCACGTCTGCAAGAATTTTCGGCCTCAAGTTATCTATACCTGGCATACATAGACAACTTTGACAATGCAAAACACCATCTCCCCCTTAGGAGAAAACCTCTACCTTCTGATTTTTGACTAATTTCTTCAACTGGACTGGACTGGGATCCCTATCATTCTTTCCTTTACTTAGGAAAGTAGGAATGATTCTAAGCTACTCTACACCCTCAGACTACCTTGTGTTGAATTGATGAAGTGAATACCTAGTCGGGCTAGCTGATGAACTTCCAAGGCTAACTTCTTCTTATTGTTCTCAGCATAGACAACACTACCCATAGACATTCTAATGATAGCATCAACCACTATATTTGCGTTGCTCGGATGATACGAAACACTCATATCATAGTCTTTTAATAATTCCAGCCACCTTCTTTGATGGAGGTTGAGGTCTTTCTGAGAGACGCATACTGTAGGCTCTTATGATTAGTGAACACATCAATGTGCAAACCATACAAGTAATGCCTCCAAATCTTTAAGGCCAAAACTACTGCTGCTAACTCATGATTATGAGTAGGATAGTTCTTCTCATGGGTCTTAAGCTATCTAGAGGCATAGGCTATGACCTTACTTCTCTAAATCAAAACATAACCCAATCCAACACTGGAAGCATCATAGTACATAACAAAAGCATCATAACTATCTGGTAGGGTAAAAATAGGAGCTGTGGTGAGTCGAGTTTTCAACTCCTGAAAACTCTTCTTACAAGAATCTATCAGCTGGAACTTGACTTTCTTCTAAGTCAATCTAGATTCATGTAGTTCTTCATCATCTTAATCATGGTAGGGAGTGCATGGATATGTTTTACGTACATATAGTATATCTCCTTTACCATACATGCCTCAGACCACAATAATAGCAATACATCAATAACATGGAATTTATATTGAAGTATATAGTTAACATGGACTTGTCATTTAGATATCATGGAACCATATAAACATGAATTGCTAGCATCCTAAGCATTTTATCAAACCCCTTGCATGCATAATATTGAGCATAGGTGTACTTAACAAATTTAGAAATCTTGAACCACCCAAATTCATGGGTTTCCAACTAACCTATTCACATCATTCATGAAAAACATACCAAGATACAACCTTGAATCCAAACAACAATCTTCAACATGAATATAGTCATAAAACAACAAGGAAATCACAATATATAATTTAAAACATGATTCTTGAGCACCATGGATGAAAGGGACCAATGGATGAACACTACGCATACCTTAAAGCTTGATCTTAAAAGAGATCTAATGTTTCTGAAGGTTCCTGAAGAAATCCTTGGGCTTGCCCTTGATTTTTCTTGACTAGGGTTTAACCACTTTGGGAAAGAATGTTCTTGTTCCCAAGGAGCTGATCTTGAGATAAAACCCGAATCTTGTGGTTAAAAGTGTATGAGAGAGTTTTTTGAGATATTTTACTAAAGAGAATGGAAGATAATACATTCCTTGAGGGTTATAAGTCATTGAAAGTGAATGGAAGAGACAAAAATACCCTTACTAAAATGTCCCTCAAGATTTGGAAAGAAAAGCTGATGACATTCGTGACAAGGCATGAAAAATATGACACGCCATAAAAAATATCATCACACAGAAGCTGGATTCTGCCTAAGGCTGATAAAAATTTGACATGGCAATACAAATGTGACAGGCTATCAGAAATGTCATCACACAGAAGTTGGATTTTGCCTAAGGATGACGACCTTCGTGATAGGGCATCACAAATATGGTAAGCTACAATGAATGTCATCACTTAAGAGCTGGTTTCTGCCTAAGGCTAATGAACTTCATGATAAGGTGTCATAAATGTGGTAAACTACCACAAATGTTGTCACTTAGGATCTAGTTTTTTCCAAAGACGGACGAACTTTATGATACGGCATCACAAATATGGTAATCTACCATGAATGTTGTCACATTATTTCCAGCCTGACATACTGGAGTAAAATAGGAATAACTCTTTGCTCTGATTTTGGATTTAGGAAAAATTAGTATCGTTGGAAAGATAATTCAATTATATATCTATTTATAGGTCATGAACTCGAAAATTCCAAGTATAATGAGATATATACTCATTTGAAGTTGACTATTCTAATATCTTTCTCTAGAATTTAATCGGCAAGGAATGTTTTGATTCGTCTGATAGCTGAGAGTTATTTGAAGAATTATTATATATCTAACATAATCATAAAACTATAAAAGAACCATGATGTAATATGCTTGAGCATGGTACATGGCTCTAATATTGGTTTCGATTTTTCGGGGTATTACAATATCTTCCCCTTGGAATTGTTTATCCTCGAATGATGTATGATTGAGAGGGGAGAAAAGATAAAATAATGCATATATAGCATGAATGACTGATCATGATTTCAGTGATGACATGACTAAAAACTGAGCATGTCATACTGTACATGCATAGCTGATGCATGGTCAGCTAATTTATGAATGTAGGACCTAGTGTTCCGATAAATTGAGTTTCTCAAACTGAGAATGCATATCTGATGCTTAATTGATAGTTGAATCCATACATATCTGATGCATGATTATATGACTAACATTATACATGAATGCATGACTGAAAGTACTGATAACCTAATCACGCATATCTGATGCATGAATACATGACTGAACTGACTCACAAACATGTGACTAGACATGTAATGATATTGGCACTAAGATTGAACTGAAACATAAGAACATGACTCAGTCTGCAACGTGACATATGGACTGAACATCATGAACTGAACTAAACCTCTGAATAGTTGACTTACAGCTGAGTTCTAACTTGAGGGTCAACTTATGAGTACCCTCTATACTAGACTGAATTTGTTATGCTAGGAGAAACTAAAAGATCTAAGACATGAGAGCATTAAGAGAAGGTGGGGTATCTCCTCCATGGGACGCTATGTCCCTCTAAGAATATACTGGGTGATGCACAGGGCATCTATGAACTAGATTATAAATAAACTTTAGGAGTCTGAAACTAATGCATAATGCATGAGATGAACTGAGGATAAACATGACATAGTCTTGATTTATCTGATCACTGGAAGCATATCATGAGTCATGAAAATTGAGTATACTGGGGAGCGTGATATATTTACATGAGTAATGAGCTACATTAACCTGATTCTAGAGTGTCTAAATTCGTGAAACATGATTTGTAATACTGAGTAATTTAGGACTAAATTCCTTATACTGGGAATTGAAAGTGCACACGATTCTATGGAATGCGTGTGAATGTAGCAGTATTTATAGAATCTAAGACATGAAGCATGCATAGGCATTATGCCAACTAAGGTACGAAGCTTTACGCTAAGATAAGAATGGGTCGGGAATTGTTTTCCCTAACTGCTTTTAGATACATACTGGCACTACTACTGGAATCGAGAACCTAACTTGGGTGGTTGATCTACAATCCCCACTTGGATTTAAGCCATCATTATAATTCTGTGAGAACTAAACTAAACTCTGAACTAAACTGGAATCATCATCACATACTTGCACTCTGATTAATACATTCTTTCCTTACTAAACATAGCATCTGCCCCTGTTTCCCTGACATACTACTAGTATCACATTTACACCTTCATGCTTAATTTTGAGTCAATAAACTTAAATTTCTAACTTATACTGTTCAAGCCTACTGATTCATTCTGGCACAATTATCCCCATGAATACATAGTCTGTTCAATATGGATATCATTATCCCAACTCTACTACTGCTGAAATCCTAGGTTCATACTTCTAACTCTAGTCATATGGTATCATAGGATTTTAAGAAGTGATCTGCTGGCATATCTAAATTTGGGTTTGAGAACGAGTTCTCATGATCATGAATAAGATCTATACAACTTTGGGACATAACTGAACTGATGGGATACTATTAAGCATGAGGGAAATCCCATAGCTATCTGTAGGGACTCTTTGAGAAAGTCCTATCTGTAAGACTTGAGCTTTACTACTTCTGTTACCTTGGAATTAAGGTAAAGTTGACATGACTAAAGCATGATGAGAATTTACGTGAGTTTTCTTAGAGAACCTTTCTATAGCATGATCTGAGACATGAAAGAAAGTAAATTATTCCTAAAACATCTCATAGCCTCCTATACATAAGTGTGGTGCACAATACATGCATGTACAAGACTCTACTAGATGCAGCTTTAAGACTTCCTAGGACTATTGAACCTTAGGCTCTGATACTAAGTTTGTAATTTTCTGAACCGAAATGTTACACGGTGTTCATGACCCCAAAGGATCGCATGCTAACCCATGACTGATATTTGTACCTATATACTGCATAATGTATCATAAAAATATAGAAACATGAATATAAAAGGCCATAAGGTTCAAAATGAATAAACGTCTGATAACAAAATGTCTGAAAAAGGTATAACAATACCAAAACAAGTTATAAATACTGAAAATAAAGAGATCTAAATATCTAATCTGACACCTAGTCTGAAAGCCTCTAACAGAACTGAATAAGAAGTTGAACTAACATGTCTACAACTAAATCCATCTAGCAACTAAATAGTAAATGTACCAATAATCATATCGTCATCGAATAAGAAGGACTCACTACAAACTCTAAACACTGGAATGCTACTGCTGATCTGGAGCTCGTGCCTCTAAACCTATAGTGTAACATAAGAGAAAGCACCATAGCGTAAATATGTCAGTACGTATGAATGTATTGAGTATACGAGAGAGGTAGGCTAAATGTAAAAATTTATATGCATGAACAACTATAACTAATATGAACGTGAGAATACATACATGCATATATAATTGTAACTGAACTCATGGAAATACTGACTACTGAGTCTGAATATTGACAACATAAGTGTATTGATATGGAGATACTGAATAGATGAATGACTATTTCTGAAAGTTTGAATTATGAAGAACTGGTCTAGTTGACTGTGTTTAACAGTCCTGAAGTTGAATACTGATATCATGAATTTAGATAACTGATATAACTGATACATGAGTTCAAAAAACTGATATAACTGATATAACTATGATGATCGACCTAACTGATGCAAATGATACTGAGCGACTGTATCTGACAATCTAAGTTCTGATGGAACTATCAGAGTTTCATTCTACTTGGAGTAACGAAATCTGAGATCTGCCTTATCTAGCGGGTAATGAAGAGTAGACTAATAATAAGGATGATTTGACTTAGTCTGACATTAGTACTATCTAGCGAGAAATATTTAAATCTAAGGATTTGGATACTGATTAATCATAGTTGAGATCAGTCCTAGCTAATGAGTGATCTTGAAGTCTATTTACAATAATAAGCATTGACTATATCTAATAGTACTGAATCTGTACTACTGAACTGAGTTGACTATATCTGACAGTCCTGAATTTGTAATTGAAACTGTGGGATGTGTTTATCTAATTAAGATGCCCCCAGCTAAGCTGACTAGGGTCCAATCTCTACTCTGACTGGAAGGGTGTCAGTACCCCGCAACCAATAAAGATATCTACTATAGAGTCAGTCTTAATCTAGCGGGTGACTCCTGGGATTAGTCCTATACATATAAATGTGATAACGACTGACCCCTGAGTATGTCAGTCTTATCTAATGAAAGACATCTCGAACCTATGCTGGCTACGTAGTTCTAGAACTTAGAGATTTCTTCTAAGGATCTCAGTCGTAATCTAGCGGGTGAGTCCCCATCCCTAGGATCACTCGGTGATGAATCCTACTCTCATCTAAAAAATACTGAACTAAATAACTGGGCTAAACTGAATAACTGAACTGAACTAATTAGCTGAAATGATACTGATTAACTAGACTGATACTAGTGGTATTGTTTAGCAGAGCTAAACTAAGTGTAGTGGAATTCGATGACTGACGGAATGTATTAAGTTTTGAGGACTGTTGAGAGTACTAAAACTACTGAGATTTACTTTAAATACTGAGGTTACAGATATTACTGAGTACTGAGATCACTAAGATTACTGAATGCTGAGACTACTGAGGTTACTGGATTTTCCTAAGTCATATTAGTGATTGAATTCTATATATCATGGCTTGACTGAGAGTATCATGATAACATGACATGGCTCTAGGCACACAGCTATATTTTTGGGTATGAATACCCCCAGGACTCGATGGAAGGAAACTGACACAACATGACTAAATTGATAATCAGATTGGAGTCCACAATTCACATTGTCATAAGTAGGGGATATTACACTTTATGTAGTTCTTCAACATGTTAACCATAGTAGGGAGTGCATGGATATATTTCATGTATATATAGTATATATCCATTATCATACATACCTCATACCACAACAATAGAAACACATCAATAGCATGGAATTTATTTTAATGTATATAGAAAACATGGACTTGTCATTTAGATATAATGGAACCATGTAAACATGAATTTCTAGCATCCTAAGCATTTTATCAAACACCTTGCATTCATAATATTGAGCATAGGTTTACTTAACAAATTTAGAAATCTTGAACAACCCAAATTCATGGGTTTCCAACTAACCTATTCACATGATTCATGAAAAATACATCAAAATACAACCTTGAATCCAAACAACAATCATCAAATAAATATAGTCATAAAACCACAATGAAATCATAATTTATAATTTAAAACATAATTCTTGAGCTCCATGGATAAATGGGACCTATAGATGAATACTATGCATACCTTAAAGCTTGATCTTGAAAGAGATCTATTGTTTCAGAAGGTTCCTGAAGAAATACTTAGGCTTACCTTTGATTTTTCTTGACTAGGGTTTAACCCCTTTGGGAAATAATGTTGTTGTTCCTGAGGAGATGAACTTGAGAGGAAACCCTAATCTTGTGGATGAAAGTGTATGAGAGAGCTTTTTGAGATGTTTAACTAAAGAGAATAAAAGATAATAAGTTCCTTGAGGGTTATAAGTCGAATAAAAGATAATAAGTTCCTTGAAGGTTATAAGTCATGCAAAGTCAAGGGAAAATACAAAAATACCCTTACTAAAATATACCTTAAGTCCTGGAAAGAAAAGCTGACGTCATTCGTGATAAGTCATCAAAAATATGACAGGCCGTCAAAAATGTTGTAACACAGAAGCTGGATTCTGCCTAAGGCTGACAATAATATTGACATGGTATCATAAATATGATAGGCCATCAAAAATGTCATCACACATAAGATTGATTCTTCCTAAGGCTGACGACCTTCATGATAGGGCATCACAAATGTGGTAAGCTACCACGAATGTCGTCACTTAGGAGCTGGTTTCTGCCTAATGCTGACGACCTTCATGATAGGGCATCACAAATGTGGTAAGCTAGCATGAATTTCGTCACTTAGGAGCTAGTTTCTGCCTAAGGCTAATGACCTTCATCATAGGGCATCACAAATGTGGTAAGCTCCTACGAATGTCGTCACACTATTTCCAGCCTGACATGCTGGAGTAAAATAGGAATAACTCTTTGCTCCAATATTAGATTTTGGAGAAATTGGTATCGTTGCAAATCTAATTCAATTATATATCTTTTTATAGGTCATGATATCAAATCTAATTGTTTTGTCTTTTTCCCTGAGTACATGCTATAGTTCACTCTGCTAATCATCTTCAGGGGCTGTATCTCGACTCAATGTAGGAATCAGCCATACTACCATTCATCTTTCTTAGTGATTTAAATTTGGGGATAGGTTTGAGTTAGAATAAAGTGGAGAGCTTTGATACTATGAAAGGATCCATTTCATTGTTATGGACTTCATTTATTTTTTTAATTCCATGGGTTAGTTTTGGCTATGGTTGAGGGATGTCTCGACCAGATTTTATTGATTATTGGTAGAGACTTTGTTAAACAGCTATAGGCATGGGTAATTTTGGTATTGGTGTCAGCCTTGGTATTGGTATTAGCACTGGTTGGATATTTAATTGAGGTTGTTAGATTATGTTTATAGACTTTATTTAATGTCTTCAAATTATTATTATTTCATCTGGTTAAATGTTCAAAATTCATCCAACATAGAGTGTAGGGTAGCTATGATTGGGTATTATGGATAGTCTCCAGTCTTGGTTGGACTTGAGATTCCCGATACTACTAGGCCCTGCTCTGGGTTATGTCAAGTAGTCTCTTTGTTGTCTTTAGAGATAGGTTGTATCAATATATTCCTTCAGTACCTTAATTTGTAGCATTATTTTATAGGAATATCTTGTACTGATTCTACTAGGTATTAGGGCAATGTTATGTATTTTTGTCTTTTATGTTATTTATTCTTCATTCTTCTATATTTTCTCTTGGTATTCCACTACTATTAGTTTCAGAATAAGGGGTTGTCTCACCTACTAGTGGGTTATAGTAGGCGCGATTATGACCTAAAATATTAAGTCTTGATAAATTTATATTAGAGCCCAAGTTTACCTCTGTATTGGTATAAGAGCTTAGTGTCTATTAGAGTCTCACGGATCATGGTAGATACTTCCATATCCTATCTTATAGAGGATATATGACATTCTTAGGAAATTTATTCTTGACTCCTTATCGTGTGTCCATTTCTCGATGAGCCTTAAGTACATTCTTAAGTACATAGTTGTCGATAGATATAGAGGGGACTTCAGAATGCATTTCCAGGGCTTTAGTGTAGTATCAAACTAGGGAGTCAGGGATGGTTGCTGAAGATCTTTAGCATTAGCTAGAGAATTCGGGGCTAGCACCAGCTTCAGTAGAGTTTAGAACAGCTTCATCCTTTTGAGATTCAGCATTGTGGATCCTATGCCTTTTTGTAGATACCTTACAACTAGACTTGGCATCTGATGCTTTGAGTTGTAATCAAGCCTGAGTTAGGTCTATTAGTGTTAAATGGGGTTACTTATCAGTTTCAATGTATGAGATTGGGTTTTTTTAGTAGGCCATACATATTTCTATGATAAATATTTTAGAGATGACACGGTTTGTGAATTTATAAGAGAATTAGCATTACCACTCTATTTTGCATTAGAGCGGTTGACAGTAATAGGTTTTTTCTTCTCTTAAGTTGTTGATCACATGAGTCCCATAAAGATAACATGTATTAAGGTTTACGGAGGTGGTCGTAAGAGGCCATGTCATTAGTATTGTACTATTAGTATCTATTCAAAAGCAAGGATCCTTTGATGGTGGTAAGCTTCACTTGTAGCTTATTTCTTCTATGAAACTTATATTTGTGACTATGGGTTGTTCTTAGATTAGTCATGGTGATCACAACGGGTAGAGTTCTCATCAAACCTTGCAGAGTTTTCAATATAGGTTTTCAAGCCATGGCGGTCAATCTGCATTAGAAAAGACAATTCTCAGAGTATTCTAGGAACTTGTTTTTGTTGTGGTGAGATGAGACATTGTTCCAGAGAGTGCTCCAGATGTGAGTTGATTATTTAGATAGAGTTAACATGTATTCGTCACTAACCTAGAGTTCTTGAAGGGTGTTTTGACTATGAGAAGGATGGCTATTTTAGTAGGGGGTGCCCTCAGTGTTAGTTGGTTATCCAATAGGGGTTAACTCATATTTCTTGCTAGGATTTAGAAAGGTCAACCACTAGTCTAGAGAGTATCCTCGAGTGTGGGATTATTAGTTATTCATCTAATTCCAATTAGTCTCATAGTGTTGTGGAACTATCAGTCAAAGACATTGTGCTTAGCTCTTTTTTTGATGATTTAGCCATTCAATTCAAGTTTAGATTGCTTAGATTATTCTCTCCCAGGCACATCAAGTATGTGTCTTCAAATTTTACCATGATGGGTGAACTTTTAGTTCTTGTCAGGCATGCGACTTCAAATTTTACTATGATATGTGTGCTTTTATTTCCTGCCTTTACCTTTTTATTTGTTAGTTTTGGGTTCTTATACCCATTGATAATTGTATACCTTGGTAAGTTTCTATTGGTTATGGTATGCCTTTAGATATAGTTCATTATTATATGACCACCCCCATAGATTATTTGTTTTAGTAGTGGATGCAGTGGATTAGTATTGATACTTTCCTTTATGGGTGTTGCATTTGGGTTCGAGTCCTATTTATTTTGGAATATTTGACATCTTTTGGCCCAATAGAGGTACTTGCTATTGATTTTCATTTTTTGTACAAATTATCCTTTATGTTAATAGTTATATCACTATTGTTATTATTTTCATTGTCTTATATTGATTGTTCCTTGCTTGGTAGATGGTTTGACTGTTAGTATCTAGTTAGAATTCCCTTCCCCAAGGTTCTCATTCATTGGATTGGACAGTTAGATTTGTTGGCTGCTTTCTCTCTTATAGCGTGGCGAGTTTGTTCAATTTCCAACTTTATTAGAGTTTTCAAGATTTTTTTCCAGTTGATTATTGCTGGGAAGTCATGTTGACCTTTTATGGTTCTATTATGGCTCTAGAGATGCAAATTGGCTATACTATCCATTTTTTTGGGTTTGAGATTTTTGCACTTGCCTTTTGGTTTGTAGTGGTTTTAGCATTGTATCCATCTTTATGCAAACCATTTTTGAGGTTGAGCATCTTGGGGTTTGTTCTTCTTATATGGCTCGTTCATCACACAAATGTGGTTTTGATTTTGATTTTGTAAAGTCTTCGATTCATCTTTAAGCTTGTTGATTTCATCTCCTAGTCGTGGTTTGCCCTTGGTATTGGAGTTGAGTTGGATACTGTATTTTTATTGTAATGTACTTCATGTCTTTATGGGTCATCAAAAGGTGGAGATAGGTTTCCTGTGACTATTTACAAATTTATTGAATTGGGTCTTCAGTGTCGAGATAGGGTAATAGATTGATTAATCTCTGAGTAAAGTTAAATTTCTTCAAGTTGCTAGAGTTTTGGTTATCTTTAGTACGATTTATAGCTTTGTTATGTTATTGAGTATGCTTTGATGGTTTGCATTCCCTAGTAGATATAGAGTAGGTTGCGTGTGTTTTCATCTTGTGATTTTATGTTCCAACTATATTTAGTGCCCTCAAGTGGATATAGAGTTGGTTGCTTGTGTTTTCCATTTGTGATTTATACTTTGTTGTGATTTTTTTTTATCTATATTTCAATTTTAGCTAAGCATGATCTAGTGGGGGGGGGGGGGTTATGTCTGATTTTGATAGATAGGTTGATTTGAGTTTTTGACCTTAGTTCAAACTTCTTGGCTTAGTTTTGGATTTGATGTCTTGGAATGGAAATTTTGACTTTGTGATGGATTTGGAGTGTGTATGCTTGCCTATATTTACGTATGGCTTGAGTAGTGCAAATCGAGCGGATCAACCTTGCTTTTAATAGTTTAGATTGGAGATGTAGAGCTTAGGAGTAACCTTCATTTTTAGATTTACCTCACTTAGGATTTTATCCTAGATTGTACCTTGAGTTATCCTTATGTGTATATATATATGTATAATTATCTATGTGTAGTGATGTTATTAGCTTATATCCTGCCTTCCTTCATTTAATCATATTGTATATCCATTGCTTGGCCTTATAAACTATTACATATCTTTCATCTACTCTATATTCGTATATTAGCTAGTGCTATACGGTATGGTGTTTGAGTTCTTGAGTGTGGCTAGAATACGATAGTTTATCCTTATTGTCTTATTAACTATATTATTTTAGTTAAATAAATATGAATTATATAGTTTATCCTTATTTTCTCAGTATCATTATTATGTAGTTTGCTGGATATTTGGGTGTAGTTTACATTTTTGCTTGCATCAATTATATTTTCATTATCTTTGGAGCTTAGTCGATAGTTGCCTATTGAGTACCATGTTTTTGGTATTCATACTACATTTTTATAGCCTGTTATTCGTAGTATTTTTTCTTTCCATTGTTTTGTGCATTGTGTGGAGCAACTATGGTTCAGATACATAGGGTGATCTCCTAGCATACGGAGTATTCCTATTCTCTCTATTATGTACTAGTCTCTTTGTTGTGTTTAAATATAGGTTGTATCACTACGTTCTTTCAGTACTTCATTTTGTACCCTTATTTTATTAGAATCTCTTGTACTAATTCCATTATGTTTTAGGACTATCTTATGTATTTTAGTCTTTTATGCCATTTATTTTCCCTTCTTCCTTCTTTTCTCTTTGTAGTCCATTACCTACTAATGGATTATAGTAGGTGCCATCACGACCTGAGATATCAGGTCATGACAAATTGGTATAAGAGGCCAAGTTTACCATTGTATCGGTACAAGAGCTAAGTGTCTAGTAGAGTCCTATAGATTAGGGTAGAAATGTCTTTAGCCTATCTTCTAGAGTTTATTGAGCATTATTAGGAAATTATGTTCTTAACTCCTTATCGTGTGTTCATATCTCTATGAGCCTTATGTCAGTAATGTTTCCAGAGCATAGTAGTGCCAGAAATAGGAGTCAGAGATGTATGTCAAAGATCTTGAGCATTGTTGGGCGGATTTGTGGCCATCCTAGGCTCCAGGAAAATTTGTGACCGCTTCATCCTTTTGAGATTTAACATTGGTAATCCCAAGTCGTTTTGTGGATACCTAACAACTAGACTTAACATCCAATCATTTGAGCAATTTTTAGGCCACAATTGTGTTTGTTGGTGTTCAGTAGGGTTCTTTGTCAATTTCATTATACGAGATTGGGTTTCGTAAGTAGGCCAGAAATATTCTTACGTTATATCATTTAGAGAATAACATGGTGCGTGGATGTATTAGAGAATTAACATTGCTACACCATTTGGCATCAGAGCACTTGATAGCAGTTGGGTCTTCATTCTCTCAGGTTGTTGATCACGTGAGGCCCAGAGAGTGAACTTGTATTAAGGTTTATGGAAGTGGAGGTATGAGGCCATGTTATTAGTATAGTGCTATTTATATTTCAATCTAGAATGAGGATTCTCTGGATGAGGTCATCTTTGTTGAAGCCTATCAGTTCTATGTATGTAGTATTTCAGACTGTTGGTGGCTCTCAGATTAGTCATGGTAATCACTACGAGTTGAGTTCTCATTAGACCTTACAGAGTTTTGATTATTTTTCTTTGGGCCATGGTGGTAAATCTAGAATAGGAGGGGCAGTATCTTAGAGTATTCGATGAGCAATTTTTTGTTATGGCGAGATAGGACATTGGTCTAGAGAATTCCCACACATTAGTTGGTTGTTGAATTAGAGTTAGCTTATATTCCTAACTAGCCTATAGTTTCTGAGGGGTGTTATGATTGCGGGGTGGATGGTCATTTCAGTAGGGAGTTCCCTCATCGTT
Organism: Capsicum annuum; assembly: GCF_002878395.1. Classification (NCBI taxonomy): domain Eukaryota; kingdom Viridiplantae; phylum Streptophyta; class Magnoliopsida; order Solanales; family Solanaceae; genus Capsicum; species Capsicum annuum. Next base: position 59,052,410 of record NC_061116.1, on the reverse strand, counting down.
AGTTGGTCATCTTGTTAGGGTCAGCTCGTGTTTATCACTACGTTAGTGCTTTAGAGGTTCACTACGACTATAGAGAGATCAAAGACTGGTATAGATAGTCTCCCTAAATGTGGGTTTATTAGTTATTCATCTCATTCACATCAGTTTCATAGTGTTGTGACATCGTCAGTTGGAGGCAGTGCGCTTAGCGCCTCGGTTGATGATTTAGTTAGTCAATTTGAGTATGGATTGTTTATATCATTCTCCCTTTGTTACATCAAGCATATGACTTCGAATTTCACCATGATAGTTGGGCTTTTATTTCCTACCTTAACTTTTTTCATTTTTTAGTTTAGGGTTCTCGTACCCATCAATGATTGTATACCTTTGGTAGGGTTATATTGATTGTATGTAATGACCCTTCAGGTCATTATCCGTGTTCTATCTTATTTTTGCTGATAGAGTTTCTGGATAGCTGCCCAAGTCATTAGTGACTTACTGGAACCTATAGATCGGTTACCTGGTGGTTTGTTTGTTTTTAGAACCACTTTCCCCAATTTGAAGTTTTCATTGGTTCTAATTGACCACCGAGCAAAAATTTTAGTAAAATGACCTTAAATGCAAAATCTGACTTTGCCAACGCATCCAAAAGGTCAAAACCTATGTGGTTATATATCTCATTTACTTAAAATGGACTGTGGATGCATCTCGAAACATTGGCCGATGCCCAAAACCAAGCTTGCTGTTATCATATCTCATCTCTGCCCATCAACTACTGAGGACACCCATAATTTTAAAGGCCAAATCAAGAGGGTAAGGTGGGGTCCTATAAGTCGTCCTCCTGACCTCCCTTGTCCCTAACCACCAAGACTGTCTCCTCCTTTTCAGATAATTTAAATCACATAGGTAGAGGTGGAGTCAATGACTTTGTGAAAGATGGAACGATTAGAAACTGGATCTCTACCAGTGATCACACCTCAGTTCATAATGTAGCCCTCTTATCTTTGATCCAAGATATATCAGGTGCTAGAAAATTAAATCAATCATTCACCGGACCCTGAAAAGCATCAATCCAGGCATGCAACTCTTGAATGAAATCTACTATGTCTGCCCTTAGCCTCGCCTCAAATTAGCTCTTAATAGTCTCAAGTGTAGTCAAGAACCAAGGTCGGATCAGTCCAAATAATGCAGCCAAGTGACACTCGGTCTGGGTGAGGTGTGTGGTAACCTCATTTGTCTCTAAACTATGCACTGAACAAACTCATGCAACATGCTAACCAAACCAAAAGCTTTGGGGTGCAAGGGCAGAGTAGATGCCCCAGCCGACTCAGAAGTATAAACTGGGTTGCCATAGATGTAGTCGAGCCCTTTCTCTGCCTGTAAAAATCTCAAGTGCAAGTCTCTGTTCACCCATCTCAATATCAACTTCAATATTCGTCTTCTCAACAGGCTCAGTCAGAGGTCCCTAAGAATGAACCAAATCTAAAGGTCCATCAAAATAGACCAAAATAGCAGCGGGAGGTGGTTATGCTCTCTATACAAGGACCGAGCTTGCCGGATCATTGATCAAACTAGTATCTAAATTTCTCATAAATAAATCCAATGATAAACACTGAAAATATTAGGCAAGCTAGATGCATAATATAACTACTGGATAAGAAAAGGAAGAGGGGATTGGTGCTCTCACTGAATGCTCAAACATGAATCTCCAATCAAATTAGTATCGCAAAATCAATATTATATTCAGCAAGACTGCTGTAATTCAAAGCGGCTCTCTCCCATGTAAGTATACTTCCTGACACTATCAGACTCCCCATAAATTTTACCATAGTCCACCAATATTTTTCTATTAAATTTAGTACTGCCTTCTTTATTTCCATCTTTCCATCTATCGATGAGGCATCAATGCCTAAACCAAAAATTTGGATGGCTATCTACCTATCAAAGTTAAGCCTCTACCATCTGTAATCTGCATCTCTCTTAGAACATTGATCTCATAAAAATTTCATGATAAAATCAAAGTCCAACATCGATGCCGGTGCCAGAAAATCTAGCCCTAATATTAGCCTACATATATCCACCACAGAAATATCTATTCTTACCCCACATACTAAGTTATAATCCAGCTTGGGCGACTCTATACCTCTACACTCACATGGAGTAATCCAAGAGATCATGGAGCTATAAGATGAATAAAAATTTTAAATCAAAGAAGGGATGTATGATCCTTGGGGTCGAGTCATCCACTCCAAATGATAACGATCAAAAGCGGCTTGCAGTCTGGTGCCCCTACTAGCCCAATTAGATTAATCCTTCTAAAAGTTGTAATACTTATCTTAGGTCGACCCTACTCTGTGATGAGGATGTCTCAATCAGAGTATATCCTCTCTACACACCATCTCGGGTTTATCTCACGTATAGGCACAACAAGAAATTTATAGAGTTAGACCCAAAGGCATCATTTGGTGGAACAGGAGGCTATGTATCTTGTGTAACTGACAGAGCATCCTGTGCTGATGATGAAGAAATCTTTAGTGGAACCTAGTTTGCACCCTCTTTAGAATGGCTGAAATCGAGCCAAAGCCAAGTCAATAGCTGAACCGGATGCATCCTTTGACCCCTCCTCAGACTGGAATCCATGTTTGTCCACCTCTTTTAAATACCTTGGTAGTTATCCAGACTCAACCTTCTATCTGAACCCTGACAGCAAATCTACCTCATCCTCTGCATCATCATCTTCCTTCTAAGACTTGAAAGAGGGCAGTGGTGTCTTACTCTAATTACACATCCAAGTTCCTATCCTGAAAACTGGGGGTGATGAAGGTTAGGCCTCTTCCTTCGGTGCTAGTGGGGCTGATTGGGCCGGTATGGTCTAAACACCTAATGTAGCTACAGCTACTGTAGTTATATCCTGTCACGAAGATCTTCCGCTAGTATTCTTCAGGAGAAAGGATTTGTTTGTGCTCGCGGGGTACTTCTTTACAGAGCCAGTATGCTCTGGGGACTCGATAAAGAGCCTTAATTGAACTCCCTTCTTCTGGGCTACTTTTGGTGCCATTGTACATTAAAAAATAGTTGTTAGTGCCTGCAATAGAAGAATAGAAAATATTTGAAAAAAATAAAGCATCCGAGGTAGGGCACCTACGACCCCACTAAAGTGTCATAGGTTTCATTTACGGGGGTCATAGGTTCCCTCATAAGTGTCAGAAATGTGCCACTTACGTGGCTCGTAAGTACCTATGTAGGTACTATCCTAACGGTACTTCAAATTTTCCCAAATTATTCTTATCCCACAGAGCTTATTTTTAATTATTATGTTCAATTTTGTGGACAACAATATATTTCAAGTTATAATTTACAGGTACTGCACACGAATTTTGGATTTTTATCTGCTTATTAAACTTCTACTTCCATAAAGGACATAATCACATATGATCCAGTGATGAATAATGCAACAAGTTCATAGTTTAACCATTCTAGGATCCCAACTATAAAAACTTATGAGATTCAATAAATTATCATCATTATTAAAGTAACAACTCAAATTCATTCCAAAAAACATAATTCTTAACCAGTGAAAGAGAAAAATATTACCTTAGATGCAGATTATGGAAGTAAAAAATTGTCTAAGCCTAATAAAACCCTAACTTTTTGTACTCTATGCATGTATGTGAGATGGAAAGGGTGGTTTGGTTGCCTTTATAGTGAGAAGTAAAAAACGGAGAGTTTGAATTTGAGGGGTAAGTTAAAAAATTAGAGAAAGTAGAGTACATGGATCGAGTTTTTAGGTTTTAAATGTGATGGTCAGGTCGGATCAGGTCAAGTTACTTTGGACCAACCCAGTTTTAAAATATTCAACTCTAAAATTTATGGTCACATACATGGCCACTTATAGCCTGTAAGTGGGCCACCGTAAAAAGCCCAAAAATTTAGTAACCCCCTAATTTCAATGACCGTACATGCGAGGTCGTAGGTTTTACTTATGACCATTGTAAGTGGGTTCATAAGTACAAATTTAGAGACTCGATAATTCTAAAATTTACACGCTGACACTTACTACATCACTTACCTGACGTAGGTGGGATTTAAGACCCCCGTAAGAAGGTCAATATGTACCCTTACTTGGACTTGACATAAATTTTCAATTCTTACTAGCTTCTAGGTTTTTTTCCAAGCTTTAAATATACAAAAATGAAAACAAAGTGAATACTAAAATATTGTGCTGCCTCTCAACCAATGCATGATTTAATTTCACAGCGTGACGTGGAAATGTTGGATACTCAAATTTCTCCAATAAGCCTATGATTTTCCTCCCATAAAGCTCCTGATTTAACATTGTAGCATGACTCAGTTTCCTTGTCAACTTAGACTTTGACAATAAGTACATCAACACAAATTTTCATATTATACGTATTTACCATATAATGCTTAATAGACTTCCCATTCACCTTATATAGGGCTTCGTCATCTCGTGAACACTCCAAGAATAGTGGATGATCCATAGCACTTAGATTTCAACTTTTTAGGAAATAAGAAAATTTTTGAACTATACAACAGGGCCATATCACCGGCTCAAACATCCTTTTCTCCAAATTTTTGTCATGATACAGTTTCATCTTCTCCTTGTACAAAGCTAAAATCTCATTAGCTCAGTGTTGGAATTAATCTATCTCATTAACTTTGCTCAACATCAAAATTGTTGCGTCACACCACTCAAAATTTAACTTTTTCAATGCCCATAGTACATTGTGCTCATATTTGACTAGCAAGTGATATGCCTATCCATACACTAGCTGATATAGAGAGGCAACTATGGGGGTTTAAAAAGCTTTCTAGTAAGACCAAAGTGCATCGCTTAACTTTCTTGACCAATAATTCTTGTTATAATTCACAGTGTTCACCAATATGGACTTGATCTCACGATTGGAGACCTCAACCTGTCCACTTCTCTACAGATTGTAAGGTGTTTTCACCTTGTTCTTCTTCACAAAATATTTTTTAAAAGTAGCTTTAAAAGATGATTATAGAAGTAGGACCCTCTATCACTTATAATAATATGTTTAGTCCTAAATTGAGAAAAGATGTTCTTCTTCAAGAATGCAGTGACACTTCTACCCTCTTTGTCTGGAAGTGCAACTACCTCTACCCATTTCAAAAGATAGTTGACTGCCACTAGTATATACATTATTCCATACGATCTCACAAATAGGTCCATGAAATAAATTACCCATACGTAAAAAAACTCTAACTCTATAATAGCTGTCTTGGGGTGTTCATGTTATTTCAAAATATTACCTGCTGCTGGTACTGATCATAGGCGTAAGAAAAATCATGAACATCCTTGTAAATAGTCAACCAATAGTACCAACAATGAAGAATTTTTGGGTTGTACTGGTGCCACTATGATGAACCCCAACTTGAAAACAACGACAAGCCTCAAGGATGCTCATCATCTCTACCTTGGTATTACACATACGAATAACTCCATTTGCACATACTAGAAAAAGACAAGGCTCATCCCATAAAAAAAATTCTCATCTCATACAAGAATCAGTTGTGCTACTGGAATGACAAATCATCCGGAATAAGATGACTTTGTAAAAGCAGAAAACCAGGGGATTAAATCATCTATATTAATCTCATCCCCTAATTTTAGCATTGCCTCCTACTCGAGGAGAGATGGGTGATCTGCAACCTTATTTTCAATGTATTTTCAGTCTTTTACCTCAAGTTAAATTCTTGCAATAAGAGTCCCCAACTTATCAACCTTGGTTTATCATCTTTCTTCAACACAAGTTACCTTAATGATGTATGATTAGTGTGAAAAATGACTTTGGTCCCTATAATACAACCAGAATTTCTAAAAAGAAAAATCCACCATGATTAACTCCTGCTCAATGATTGTATAATTATTTTTTAGAGCTTAATTCTTTGCTGGCATTGCATATTGAGTGAAGAATATTTTCACGTTATTGGTATAGGAAAGCTCCTAAAGGCACAGTTCTAGCATCACACATCACCACAAAAGGCAAGGACCCGTCCGGAGACACAATAATTGGACCCGGGATTAAATGCTCCTTAAGACACTCAAAGGCCTTGAGACATGCATAATCAAACACAAACTTCACATCTTTCTCTAAAAGCTTTGTAGTTGGATTTTTAATTTTAAAGAATTCCTAGATTAGTCTCATATAAAAGACAATATGACCACAGAAACTTCTTAAGCCTTTAATTGAAACTGGAGGAGGTAATTTCTCAATCACCTCTATCTTTACCCTATCAACCTTAGGAAACCGCTTTGAAATCTTTTGTTGGAGAATAATACCTTATTTCTCCATAATGTGGCACCTTTATTAATTCAAAACTAGGTTGCACTCCTTATATCTTTGAAGTGCATTGGCAAAATAGGTAGACAGTTATCAAAAGAGTCCCCAATAATCGAAAAATCATCAATAACTACCTCTATAGTGTCTTTCATTTTGTTAGAATATATTGACATCATACAACACTGAAAGGTGGCCGATTGCACAGTATGAGAAGTATCCACTTGAATGGAAAATTACAATAAGGGTAAATAAAAGTAGTCTTCTCTTGGTTTTTAAAGGCAATAAAGATTTTATTGTATCCTAAATAAGCAAGAAGAAAATAGTACCAACCCTATCTGCAAGTCTATTTTGCATCTAATTTGTAAATGGGCATAGTAAAATGTTCCTTTTTGTGTCCAAGAGTTCAACTTTCTATAGTCCATGCACGCTCTACATCCAGTAACCGATCTTATGGGCATCAACTCATTCTTCTTCTTTGGAACCACAGTGATCCCACCTGTCTTGGGTACATATTAAACTGGGCTCACCCATTTGTTGTCCGCAATGGGATAAAACATGCATGCATCTAAGCACTATATGATATTTTTCATCACTATATCTGGAATAGGTTGGTTCAAATGGTGTTGGTTCTCAATGCTGGCAACACAATATTGTTTAGGCTAAATTTTATGAGTACAAATCCTATGTGGAATCACTATAATATATATAATAATCCATTTTATTTCCCTCATAAATTTCAGAAAGACTAAAATTAATTCCTCGACTAGTGTATCTAATAACTAAGCAGCAATAATTACCGGAAATGTATTGTCGGCTCCCAAAAATTCATATCACAAGTGATATGGAAGGGCCATTAAATCAAAAACTGGTGTTTTCTCAATAGATGGATAAGTTTCCCAATTTTCTTTATTATTCAAATCAAGATCTAAATTCCCCAGAGTAAAAAAATAAGAACCTATACCATACGGTGTGCTTACCTTCTTATCATACTCATTGATACCATCACTATCAAAGTTCATGTTAGACACCTCTAGTGGATCAAATCCTAGTCTCTCCTCAATGAGCACACTCACTTCTTCATTCTTAAAGTGTTTATCATTGACACCACTTTGTCTTTCGGCTACCGTATTAACTATCCCACATTAAAAGTAACCTATTATTCATTTTGACTAAACATAATATGTCCCATCTCCATATAAACTAATACCCTACCCTTGGCTAGGAAGGGTCTTCCTAAGATAATCTTAACATCAAAATCCACCTCACAGTCAAGGATCGTAGAATCAACTGGAAATATAAAATTGGTCATCTTCACTAATACCTCACATAATATGCCAACTGGTTTCTTCGCATTGTGGTTTATCATTAATAATATCATCGATGTCGATTTGGGTTCCCTCAACCTCAACTATTTGTATCCTAGCAATGATATCAAATTTATACTAGCTTTTAAGTCACATAATGGTTGAGAGAAGTCGACATACCCAATAGGGAATGGACTAGTGAATGGTTTGAGGTCCTACCTCTTCCCTACCAATAATCGAGAAGTAATATAACTACAATGGTACATATTATTAATGGGTTTAAAAGTCACCGCTTGCTTCTTAGTAATATGATTTTTTTATAACCATCGCATAGCCTAGCATCTTCTCAAAGGCTTTGACAAGAGGAATAATAACAAACAGTTTCTTCTAAATTGACATGAACTTTTGACACTTTCCTTTCTCTAACTTCTTTTTTAATCTCCAAGGAAAAGGTTTGGCAGGTCATAGACTAGTCTTCATTACAGGTTTTAATTCCTACCTTTATTCTTCTCAATTCATTTTTCAACACCTAGTAATTTTTGTGATGACTATCCACTTATCACCACCTTTTTAGATTCTGCTTTGGGTGCATCATCAACATAAAAAACATCCCATAATTCATCAACTACAAGTATTAGGGGATCAATAGTTGCCTTAAAACACCTAGTGGTCATGGCCAAATAGTGACTATCATTTTTTGAATTATGCACAGTATATCTCGAAAAAATGCCCGATTGACGTTGATTCAAAGTAGCAAACATATGACTAAATTGCTGCAAAAGTTGCTTAATTGCGGTAGCATGTGATTCAACTTTTTGGCTCAGTTCCAAAATATTTTCCTTAATCTCTTTAAGGTAACTCTCTTAATTCTCTAAACCCTTAACTATCTTAGTCAGTAATGCATCCATTCTTAAATCATTTTCGCAGTTCCCCGAGGAAACATATGCACCACTCTTCTTCTTATAATTCTCCTTGCATCTCCAATCACTATCTCTCTCTACTTCAATAGTTATATTTGTCCACATTGTAGTTTCAACTTTGATTGTGCTACCTTGAGTCCAAGGTGTCTTTATAAGACGCTTGGCCCATCACTCAAAAACCCTCTATCTCTCTATCCAGATACTTTGTCTCTTATTATTTATCAGAATCATATAGCTTTAAAGCTTTACTGTGTGTGCCCACTGAACTCACCTTTTTTAAAGTGAAACTTGTGAATTGATTGGTCAACAACCCAATCCTCGTCCTCAGCCTTGAAACATCTTGAGCCATTGTATCATTGATAAATCTCTACTTGTTGGAAGCACCAATAGCATAAGTATTGCATCCTTATTGGACCTCCCGAGTATGCTACCCTAAGTTGGTCATAGAGACCCTATCAAAATTTTTTGAAGCTAACTACCAATGAAGGCTTGTAAGAGCTCCATTGATAATAGTATCTACATTAGCTTTAGTGTTTGCATGTAAGGCATAATAAAATATCTCAAGAAAAATTCTTCCAGAAATTTGGTGATCGGGCACCATTAACATCTTCTTATTGAACCTCAACCATGCCTCTTCTAGTGGTTCAAAATGCAGTTGCCTACAACTATAGATCTCGTCCTTCAACTATAATACTTTACAAGGCGGGAAAAATCAGTCATAGAACTGCTTTCACAAGTCATTCCAATTAGTAATGGACCCAAGATGTAGTTCCCCTAGCCAAAATATTGCTTCACCAATTAGAGAAAATGGTAACAACCTGAGACTTAAATCTTCCTAACTCACAAAGATAAATCATATCAAGTGCCAATTCCCACGAATTTCATGATGTGCATATTTGCATCATCAGTCAGAAAATCAGCAAACACACCCTTCAAATTGAGTAGTTGAATCATAACACCCGTGATATAAAACTTCACCCCTTGGGATAAGTCAGGAAAAATAATTGATCCTATATCGATATGCTCAATATACCCTTAGTCATCCTTTGGATCATTGTATGCTTTCATATACTAAAAAGAGAGGGGCCTTTGAAATCTTTTATTTTTCTACCTCTATCAAGTTCTACTCGATGCTCAACTTTATATCTCTATCAATTCTGTTAGGATGCATAATAGGCAGCCCCATCCCCCTCATATTTGCTTTTTCTAATAACCACATAGTGGTTTGTGCAGCTGTCTCTTGAGCAGCAAATGGAGCTGGAGAATTCAACTTATGTGGATCATCTTGAGGTAGCTCATGACGAGATTCATGATCGTGTTCCGTAATCCTACAATTATGTCATAGGGTTCTTTAAAGCTCTAGATTATTTAGTATCAAGGTATTTCCTTGACTCTTAGTACTGGGCATATAACGGTGTACACCCCAAGAAAAATAGAAAACTAAAACCCAACAACCTAAACAATTTCAATCATTTAATTTGTAATCATATTCACCATCAATGGTTCCAAAATATAATGTCGCACAATATGTACCTCCAAATAAAGTACAACTTGGTCGATGTCAAATCGAGTAACCAAATAGAGGTTCGGGTAAAACCTATAAAAAATAGTTTGAATATATCTTAAGAATTTGCGGAAAGTTCTTGAATGATGGAAGAAAGTAAATAAAGAGATTTGGTTAGAACAATATCAATTTTTAACAATTCTTGGTTGCATTGGTTGAAATCAATCCGAGACGAATACTAGGAATATGTTACCCATAGCTTCCTAACTCCATTTACTTATGGTGCTAAACCCAATTATCACAATAACTTGCGTGCAGAATCTGACAAGATATGTATCATCGACCATCTTGTGAATGCCTTTGGTGATTTTCACTCTTCACCATATGAGTCTCAGAGTGTCGCCTTACTAACCCCTATCTTTAATCCCAAATTAACTATCTCCGTGTAGGTGTCAAGTTAATTATACGAGGCTTGGTAGCCTCAATTGCAATTGAAATTTTCTTTTCCTAATCTTAATCCCTTTTGTGAAGATAATCTCAAATACATACAATTTCTTAACCTCTATAGTAATTAAGAAAGCAAACAAACAAAAAAAATCACAACACATGCATAAACAAATATTTAGAAGGACCTCACACTTCCTCAACTTAGTTATTTTGCCAGGGTTCATCGAAAGCTAGTTAGGTGGTTTAGCCCTCATGTTTGCAAGAATATCCAAGGAATTCATAAATGAAAGCATAAGATTAGTATTACAATATTCTAAGAAGAAAACCCAAAATGCAAAATAAATAATTAACCCAAAATGCAAAATAAATAATTAACCAAATAATAAAGAACAAAGGATTCCATGATCAAAAGTCAAATCTTTAAATCAAGTTATATTTGTGAATGTAAAGAGTGCATAAACTAATAGTAAGACCTCAAAAAGGTATTTATATATTACATCGGAACCCTAAGAATCCTAACCGAAACAGATAATGAAAAACTATGTAGGTGACCACTTATGGACATAATTACGGGTTGTAAATGGTACATACAGACACCTCAGTATGTCATAAGTGTCATAAATTGTTCAAATATTTAGCATGTTACTTACTATGGTTCTTACAGTGGCATAAGTGGTACTTACACCCCATAAGTGACCTCCCATAACTTTCAGCCTAAATCTTTACTTTTAGAATATCATAAACTTCGTCCTATGAAAATTAGTGGCCATTTATGGTGGCTATAAGTGCCACCTACTTTCTAGAAATGGCTCTCCATCAATATCCGAACAAACTTTAGTATTTAGGTTCTCAGGACATGTCTCATCTGATATATACGAGGCCAAATACGGTGCTTGTAAGTGGAACTTACGACCTGTAAGTGGTCTAGTAAGTAGGATCTTCTACAAACTTCAACTCTTTTTCTTCTTTTAAGCTCTAAAACCTAGTTTCCTACAAATTATTGACAAAAATACATCATATCTATCTAAATCGACCTAATTCAATGCATTGTTTCCTTATTTTAAGCATCGAAAGTGCCATGAAACCCTGACACATCAGTAGGTTGGGTCCACAGGTTGAAGCTTAGAGACCTAAATTTTCTTCTAATTCAAATAACTCAACTTAAAAGTTGGGGGTTGGACCTGCAACCCCGTTGGAAGGGTCGTAGGTCCAGTTACCTAGACTTAATATAAATTTTGTAATCTTTATCATTCTAGAGTTTTTCCTTCATTCTTTTAACCTACAAAACAAAAACAAAGTGAACACAAAAACCTTAGGTTGCCTCCCAACCAGTGCTTGATTTAAGAGTCGCGACATTATCTGGCTATGTTGAGTACTAAAACTTCACCAAGAAGCCCATGATTTACTCTCTATGCCATACCTAATTTAATGGCGCGACACGAATTTGCTACCTTGGATACTCAGACTTTACCAAGTCTAACATCCCCACACACTTTTAATTCCTTCATGCTTCCCATTTAATGTTTGACAAGGAGCCCGTTTACCTTGAATAGGGAAAAACAATCTCATTTTGGTTTCATAGCACTATGTGAAAACACTATAACAATGGTGATTGACGTAGACTACCTACACTTCAACTTTCCAGGAAACAAACAAAGTCTCAAATTATAAAACAAGACCACATCATCGGGCTGGAATACTATTTTCTCAATCTTCTTATCATGTTATAACTTTATATTTTCCTTATATAGGTCTGAACATTCATATGAAAAGAGGTGGAATTTATCTAAATAATTCATCTTATCCATTTTAAAATGTATGGAACACAACACTCAAAATTGCTTCTTTAATGCCCAAAGTGCCTTATGCTCAAGTTCAATTGGCAGGTTGAATGCCTTGTTGTACACAAGACAATAGTAAGAGGAACCTATGAGAGTTTTCCGAATATTTTGGTATGCCTAAAATGCATTATTTAAATCCTCAACCAGTGGTTGGAATTCATAGTTTTTTCTGAAATAATATTGATCTAATGATTAGAAACCTCAAACTTCCCACATATTTTTGGAAGGTAAGGTGTTGCCATCTCATGTTTCACACCATATTTAATAAGTAGGTCCTTGAATAGATGATTTCAACAATGAGACTCACCATCACTAATAATAGAACCAAATTGAGAGAAAATGTTCTTCTTTAAAAATATTGTGACATGTCGACTTTCATTATTAGGAAGCACAACTGTTTCCCCTTACTTGGATACATAGTCGACTGCCACTAGAATGTATTTCATGCCTTGAAAACTCAATAATGAATTAATTTAATCAACACCCCACCCATCAAATAACTCAAGCTCATGAATAAATGACATGGGCAGCTTCTGCCTCTGCGAGATATTTCCTTATTTCTGGCGTTGGTCAAAGACCTGAGCATAACCACATTAATCATTATGAATAATCGATCAATATTAACTACACTGCATAATCTTATGGGCCATGCCAGTACCTCCATGGTGACCCCCAACTGGATATGAATGACAACCTTTAAAAATTCCCATTATCTCAACTGCTGGAATACACGTCCAAATCACACCATCCACACACACTTATAATAAGTAAGGCACATCATATAAGAACTATTGGACCTCATTCATAAATTGTTTTATCTTTCAAAATGACATGTCTTCTGAGAGAGGTCACTTGACAAATAATTGGCAAAATCAGCAACTCTAGGGATTATGACTTTTGATACTACCAAGAAATACTCATCTAGATAGGTATCAACAATCTCAAGATCATCCCCTAATTTAAATATTACCTCCTCTTATAGGTGGAATAAATGGCCTTCAATCTATTTTTTTGGGCTTTCTATCCTTAACCTCAAAGTCAAACTCTTACAATAATAATGCCCATCAAATCAATCTAGGATTCATATCATTATTCTTTATAAGGTACCTAAGAGAGACACAATCATTATGAACAAGGACATTGGTCCCAATCAAATAGTACAAAAACTACTCAAACACAAATACCACTGTAAGCAACTTTTATTTAGTGATCGTACAATTTTTCTATGCGTGGTTGAGCGTTGTGCTGCCCTAATGGATGGGATGATGTATTTTCTTATCTCTTTGTCCTACGACAGTTCCTAAGGCCCCACCACTAGTGTCGCACATCACCTAAAATGTAAGGGTCCAATCTGGAGAAATAATGATAGGAGAAAAAATAGAACTCAGTTTTAGGCACTCAAAGGCCATGAGACAAACATCATCACACAAAATTCACCTTCGTCTCTAATAACTTGCATACTGGATTTGTAATTTTAAAGAACTCCTTAATGGACCACCTATATAACCTTCATTACCATAGAAACTCCAAATACTTTTTAAAGAAATTGTTGGAGGCAAATTTTTAATCACCACAATTTTTACCCCGTCGACCTCTATTCCATTCTTTGGAAGCTTGTGCCCTAGAAATATCCCTCTTTAATTATGATATGACACTTCTCCCAATTCAGAACAAGCTACACTCCTCATGTATCAAAAATGCAGTAGCCAAGAGAGAAAAATAGTCATCAAACAAGTCGCTCACAATCAAGAAATCATCCATAAATATTTCTATTATATCCTTCACCATATCAGAAAAGACAAACATCATACAATATTAAAAGGTAATAGGCGCATTCTAAGTCTAAAAGACATTCTCTTTAATGTGAATGTACCATATGGATATCTAAAAGTGGTTTTCTCTTTGTCCTCGATGGCAATAAAAATTGTATTATAACCCTAATAACCATCAAGAAAACAATACCATCCGCTACTTGCAAGACAGTCAAACGTCGAAGGCATAGAAAAGAGATCCTTCTAAGTCCTCGGGGGCATAGGTAAGTGATCCTTCTATGTCAAAGTATTCATCTTCCAGTAATCCATACATACTCTAAATCTCATTATTGGTCTCACGGAAAATAACTCATTCTTATCATTAGTGACCATAATAATCATACCCTTCTTCAAAAATACTAAATCAGGTTTACCTATATGGTTTTGGCAATAGGGTACACATTACCGACATCTATCCACTTAATGATCTCCTTCATCACCACATCTTGCATAGGTGGATACACATGACATGCCTGCTCAATTTTAGGCACACATTCTAGAACTAGTTGTATTCTATGAGTGTAAATTTTGGGTGGTATCCAACAATATCCACAGTAGTCCAACCAATTTCCTGTTTAAACCTCTGTAAAATGTAAATCAAGGCCTCAACCTGTGTATCCACTAAATTTGCAGCAAGAATAACCGACATGGTATTGTTGGTCTCAAAGAATGCATAACGTAAATGAGTGGGGAAAGACTTCAATTTCAAGTGTGGTGGCTCCTCAATAGATGGCTGAGCTGGTGGAGCTGCTCTATTCTTCAAATTAAGACCCAAATTCTTTGGAACAAAAGAATAAGAACCTCCTCCAACAAGATCGTTGACCATCTTATCATATTCAAGTGTACCATTGTTATTAAATTTCATTATCACTGTCGCTAATACTTCTACACCAAGTCTCTCCTTAAAGAATGCAATAAATACATCTTCATATGTAGTGTCTATCATAGATACCACCCATATATATTTTGACTATTTCATAGACTAACACACATTGAAAGTAACTTATTCATCATTGGGCTTTAGTTTCATTTGTCCCATCTCTATGTGAACCAATGCCCTACTCGTTATAAGTAAGGGCCTTCCCAAGATTATAGGGATGACAAAATCCACCTCATAATTAAGAATCATAGATCATCTTGAAATATTAAAAAAATACCTTCACAAAAACATCAAACAATATACCAACCAACTTCTTCACAGTGTAATTAGACATCAATAGTCTCATAGAGGTCAGCGTAGGTAACCCAAACCCTAATTGCTTGTATACAACTAGGAACATGAGATTAATACAAGCTCCTAAGTCATATAATTCTCGTGAAATATTTAGGGATACAATTGTGTAAAGAATAGTGAAAGATCTTGGATCCTCCTTCTTAGTAACTAAAGTTTAGGAAGCAATAGAATTATACTGGTGCATACTATTTGCAAGCTCAAAATTGACCATCCACTTCTTAATCACTAAACCCTTCATGAACTTTGATAGTCAAGCATCTACTCCAAAGCTTCCATAAGTGGGATATTCACAGACAATTCTTTCAACATCAACATAAATTTCTTATATTTTCCTTCTTTTTTTTAATTCTCAACCTTTTATGAAAAGGAGGGAGAGTTCGTGGAATAGGTTTCAAGATTGATTCAACCTCTTTACCCTTTTCTTTATTAGTATAAGCCATTTTCTAAACACCTATCTATTTCTATGGCATCTCACCATTAGTCACTATCTGCTCAATTTCATCTTTGGGTGCATCATTAATATCAATAATATCACCCCTTAACTCATTAGCTATAGACACAGGTGGATCAATAGCAGCTTTACAAATCTAGTTGTGATGGCTAGGTAGTGATAGTTTATTTTTGGATTCTAAATTGTATTTCCCAGAAGAGTGCTCAATTAATGCTGATTCATTATAGTCAAAAATTGACAAAAACTGTTGTTCAAGATACTAAATTGCAGTGGTATGCAATTTTACTTTATTGCTTAATCCTGAAATGTCTACCTTAATCCTTTTACGACAACTCTCTTAGCTCTCTAAACAATTTAGTAGCTTAGCATACAATGCTTCTAACCTAATGTAAGAATCACAATTCCTTGATGGAAGATACAAACTACTCTTCTACTTATAATCATTCTTTCACCACCAGTAACCATCCCACTCTCTGGTCCTTTCCCTATAGCTATCTCTAAAATAGTTTTGACTTTTATTCCTTAGCGTCAAGTTCTAAGTGTCTTGATTTACCCTTTTCCCTTGAATAAAATACCCTCCATCTCTCTCTCCAAGTACTTTGCTTCCTCCTTTAAGTTGTACTTGTCATGTCTAAAATATTTTTCTCATGCACCTAAATACATTCACCTTTTTTTGCTCCTGTAGTTGCAAATTACTCCAAAATCAATCCAATATATATACTTAGTTGTGTAAACTCCTCAGTCACTGTATCATCTAGGGTTCTCTGCCCATTGGAAGCACTAATAGCATATGTGGAAGCACCCATATCTGCCTTATTAGTATGCCATCCTTGATTGGTTTTGGTGTTTTGGTCTAAGATTTCTGTATCCTGCTTACAATGAAGACTCATGAAAGCCCCACCAGTAATAGTACCTATAATAACATTAGTGTTTACACTCAGAGATCTATATAATATCTCTAGAAAGTTCGACCCAGAAATTTTGTGATTGGGCATATTAATCAGCTTTTTTTGAACCTTAACAATGTGTCGTGTAGTTCCTTTGAATGCAATTGTCTAAGGTCATATACTTCAACTACAACATTCCAGATCACAGGAATAATTTACTTAAGAATTGTGTCTACACCTCATTTCAAGTGGTAATGCACCAATGAGTTAGTTCCCCTAACTATAAAAACGCTTTGCTTATAAGAGTGAATGGGAACAACCTGAGTGTTAAAGATACCTAAATAACTTTTGTAGATTATGCAAAGTGTAAATCCCAAAAAAATCATAAAATGCTTATTTGCATCATCAATGGGCAAACCAGAAAATACACCCTTCATAAAAAGCAACTAAATCATTGCACTACTAATGTCAAAATTTGTTTCTTAGGGAAACTCTTTAGAAATAATATCACCTATCCCAACCTATTCAACATACCCCAAATAATCTTTCTTATTAGCATAAACAAGCAAGTAATGACAAATCTGTGGTTGAATGCTATATCTTTTTAGTTTACCCTTGTCGAGAACTGCTCGACGATCTGCTGCCTCATATCTAGCCCTTTCCTTAACATGTCGGGCAAGTGCTAACCTCGCATTGTTTTCAAATATTAATCAGGTAGTAGTTTCCTTAGTAGTTTCATGAACATCAATTTAAGGTGGCCTATTTAATGTTTTTTTATTATATTGAACACATTCATACCAGGGTCCATGCTTATACTCTTCAGTCTTAAAACTATGTCGTAAGGCCTATTCAAGCTTAGGATAAAATGTCACGAGATTTCCTTGACTCCTAGTGCTTGGCATACACCAGTGTATGCCTAAAAAACCACAAAAAATAGAAAACTAACGGCCTCAAAAATCTTAATCAATTAATTTATAACCATATTCCCCAACAATGTCGTCAAAATTTGATGTTGCTAAATTACACCTCCTAAAACGTATAATGCGATTTCTTGTCAACTATGGAGCGTAAAAAGGTTGTAGATGAACCCGCATAGAATATCATAAAAATCTTCCACGAGCTTGCTAATGTAGTTGGAAAGTATAAAAAGTAAATGGGGCATTTTGTAAGAATAGTTGTAACCATAACAAAGTAGGCAAATTGGATTGTTATCAGTATGAGATGATCAGTAGGATATTATTCCTATAGACTTTTTAACTCTGTCAACTTATCGGGCTTGTCAAAGTATCTTTGTGCCTTGCATTCAGAATCTAACAAGCTATGTATCACCATTTATATTGACCTTGGTTTGGGTGAATTTCCTTTATCTCCTCTCAGTATCAAAATGTCTCACTACAAATGCTTGTCCTGAATACCAAATTAGCTATCTCCACTAGGTCTTGAGTTAATCAGATGATAGTTCGTAGCTTTAAATTACTGTTGTGATCTTATTTTCTTAATCTCAACATCTCTCTTGAGTTAGTACTGAATACAAGTGGGTTACTAAAGTTTATGCAAGAACACTAATAAGGAATCACTTTGAACTTCCTCTACTTCGCTAATCCTTAGGGTTCCCTCAACCCTAGTTAGGTAGTTTAGTTTCTCATAATCATAAGACAAACATATAATTCATAATTGAAAGAATATGAACGATCTCACAAATAAGTAAGAATGAACACAAAAATCTCAACTTTATAAGAAACCCTAAAAACCAAGAACAGGAACTCCTAGATGAAAACTATATCTCTGAACTCAAAATAATGTAATAAGTGTATAAAGTGCAAAACTATTTATGAAAAAACCCATGGGTAATTATAGAGACATCGAAAAACATAGAAAACCTATTAAATTAAAAGTATGAAAATAGAGTCAGCACTAATGAAGTAGGTAGCATCTATGGTCCATATGTAGGTTTAAACGAATCAGAGGATTTTTCATGCTTAAGATTACCTACCTGTGAATGGTTTTAGGTACCACTTATGCCTTGTAGGTGTTAATCATAGGTATAAGAGGAAGTTTATAGCTTACAAAAGTTTTAGCACCCTACCTACATGCCATAGCTACAGGTTTTGGGTAGGCGTGTAGGTAGCCTTCTAACTTTCTTTCATACTTTTTTGATCCTCCTCTGCTCCAAACTATATTTCCCTGCAAAACCAACCTAAAAACACGTCACATCTAACTAAAATACCTAAGTACATACTTAATTTCCATGTTTTAAGAATTAAAAGTACCATGAAACAATGGAATATTACCCAGCAACGTTCATGGAGATGATAAATAGGGCGTTTAATCCATAACTTAAGTCGTTAGTGATTGTGTTCTTTGATCACATTGTGGTGTATTCTAAGACCAACACAGATCATGAAAATCATATGAGATTGTAGACTAGAGGTTGAGAGATTAGAATTTATAAGAAAAATTTTCAACTTTGCCATGGTTCATTGATCATAATGTGGTGTATTCTAAGAGCGATACAGATCATGAAAAACATATGAGATTGTACACTAGAGGTTGAGGGATGAGAATTTATAAGCAAAGTTTTCCAACATATCTATCTTGTGATATATTGAAATTTATAGTTTCAAAACTTTACTTATAACGAGATATCACAAGATAGATAAGTATGACTCAAAAGAATTCTAAGAATTCAACAACCAATAACAAGTCCACAGTATTCCACAAAGAATCTAACTAGAACCGAATCAATCTAATTCGGGACATGCCACCGATGATACCAAAAAAAAAGGAAAAATGCTAGTCTACGACACAATGAAACATGACTTTAAAATGATAACACTTCTGGAGAATAGAAGCTCACCACTTCAAAGCTTAAAGCAGGCAACTTGGAAATATATCATTGTGCAAGAAAAGTCAAAGTGCCTTAGGACCTTACATCGCGTTGAGATGGTAAGTAGTATGAGCACAAACATGTAACTTATGAAAGTGATAAAATAATGCAAAGATCAATAGTTCAAATTCATTCAAATCCAATGCACATAATTATATGCTTACACATATATTTATCACATGCTTGGATTGGGAATAAGACTTAGCATGAAGTAAAACATTAGCCCATACTATGTATCTCAACCGTAAAAAAACAGGAACCAACAGTCTATATGGGTTCAGCTCCCCCTGCTAAAAGTGACCATCACATGTTAGCCGCCACATGAACCAGAGGTATCAAGGAAGAAGATGGAAATCCGCAACCATACGTCAATCAAAGAAACAACTATATAAATAGTTTGAACTAGGCACGCGGTTATCAAGACCAACCCTCATATGGGCAAACATGAGTTGGTAGTACAATTCATTCAAGACCCACTCCATCACGGCTTAGCTACAAACCCCCCATTAAGACCAAATTAAAACAAGTTTGACATAACCTATTCAATAACCACAAAATTATACATTAATTCACACCACACATATCGTAATACCATTTTCTTTCAAGCTTATAATTTTGCTGTTACAATTCCATTAACTTTGGGGATTCCTCGACCCCCTTTTGTTTATCAAATCCACTCGGCAGAATACGTCAACACCCAAGGTTTTAATTTCAGTATAAACACAGGCTATAAGGCCTTCAAAGCCCATGCATAATAGTTTAACTATTTATGCAATTCAATAGTATATATGAGCAAGTAAAACCTAGTGACAAATCATATTTCAAAACCAATTACACAAATGGGTTGAGGGAACAGAATTTCCAAACCAAATTCAATACCAAAATCATCAAATTAGGGATATACCTAGACCCGCATTTCAATTCCCACACCCATTCAACCCATTAGTTCAAAACATGAAAAAAAAAAATTAACAATTGTATTAAAACTATGGGAAAATCAATTCAAGATACATTCATTCCAAAATCCTCGAACCCATATTCACAAATTAATTTAATTACATGGATACAATTATAATCACAAGATTTTGATAAAATAATAGTGAAGAAATAGTAACATGCCTTAGACATACAAGGATTGGTAATGAATTTTGAATATGGAACATGGAAGATAAACGTACGATGAAATTCTTAAGCTTTTTTGTGTTTTGTGTTGAATGGTGGTATAATAGCTTTTATCTTATGAAAACTAATGGAAATAGATTCATATAGTATTTAAATGTTGTTTATTGGTGAAATAACCTTATTACCCCTCATCCTAAGGGAAATAAAACAAGACAATACAAACTTTACATAGCAGAGTGGCACGTACTTTATCGTGGAGGATAACCTCCATACCATGCATCTTATTGCGGAGATTATCCTTCATGACATGCTGAAATCGTGGATCCTCACTGGTTCCTCTCAAAAATAGTTATAACTTTTTTCTTTGGTATCAGATTAAGGAGAAATTAGATGCATTGGAAAGAGGACTCAATGAAATTTAATTAGGTGGGTCTTAATCCCCTAAATTCAATATATTCCAAATGTTATATATGTTTAAATTTGACCCTTGAAGGATCAAATACAAAAATTTGGTCGAATCAAAAGTCCTTAACACAACATTGCTCTAAGGGTTTCCTATGACGATTCTCCACCTCAAAAGCACTATACTTACTACCAAAAATAGCTCTGAAATACTTTACAAAATTTTAGAACTTTTCCAAGACACCCTTTTCAACATTCCTAATGGGCATAAGTTATCCAAAATGTGATCATAATAACGTAAGGCATAAAATATTTCCAGGAATCCTCGGCTTGATTAAAATTGATACAAGATACAAATGGGCATGACCCGAAGCAGGGCCTTGTCATAATGGGCATCCAAGTCCAACCAGGGCCAGGAAATACCCCCATTACCCAAACCAACCTCCAAACATATACTCTAAGTCGGATGAATTCCAAACGTATAATAGGATAACCTTTATTACAAATCCAGACTCAGGGATAGGTCCATAACCGTGGCTAACCCAAGCAAGTCCAACAAACTAATATCTAACCAATAAACAAAACCAAACCAAAACAATAACAAAGTACGAGTCCATAACAAAAAATGATGGAACAATAATACTTACAGCCAAATGGTATTAGCCCCAATACCAACGCAAATACCAAGGCTGACACGAATATTAAGACCGCCCATATCAACCCATAATAGTTCCACAAATCGTCTAACCAAAAGTAACAGAATATGCGATTAGGATATGCCCCCAACCATAGTCAAAACCAATGTCTATAAAATGAACAAAATATATGAAAAAATCTATGACATGAAATGGAGCCTTTTGGAATATGGAAGCTCACCACTTCAATCTAACCGATCTGATCCTTAATTCGATCACTAAGAAAGAGGAGTAGAATGGCCGATTCTTATATCACATGGGGATCCAGTCAGCCGAAGACTGGTTAGTGGGTGAACACTAGCAAGTACTAAAGATAAGGATAAAATAATTCAAACATTTAAAACCAAGTAAACCAACCATATGTATTCAAGCCATACATATATATATATATAACCATGCCTTGAAAGGGAACCAGGTTTACAATGCCATAAAAACCATTAAACTGCGTATGTGAAACTTAACTATCCTAGACACACCCACGGTTTATATGGGTCCAGTGTAATCCCTTGAGCGGGCACTGATGAGTGTAGCCACACGAACCCAAGATACCATAGGAGTATGTGATTCCCGAGTAACCTTCACTCTCAATGATACATATGTACATGTCTACTTAGGGGATTCTCGTGTACCATGTAAGTATCATATATGATAACCATGACTAATCTTCATGTTAGCAAACATAATTTTCCAGTGTTTGTCCATTGGACTCACACCTTCTCAGTTAGTTATCACACCCTACCATTATTTCCAAATTAACACCATTACCACACAACTAAACCACCATTCTATTTCTTATAAACCAAGGCTATAAGTAGTGGTATCGTCATACCAACTATAGATTGCAAGCAATGTCCTTAGCCATCTTTTTTAAGAAACAAGGATTCCTATGTATCAATAGATTACATTACCAAGTTGACTTAAGGGAATCCCATATTCCCCACAAGTAATTATTGTTATATTTTCTTAGGGGATTCAATTTTGCCCCACAAGGCTTTCTTTTTGGCCAAACTTAACCACTAAGAACTCACCATTTAACCATTCCAAACCATTTACACTATTTAGGGTCCCTTTGCCAAGTTATACCATGCAATAGTTCCATTAAAAGTCCAACAATATAGTAAAAGAATTCTCGAAGGCATTTTATCAAACACAATGGGGGTAAATAGTGTTTCCAAAACCAAAACCAAAACCAAGTACCAATTAACCATTCCCATGCAACCAAATGTCCAAATCACCATTAAAACATGTAAATCAGTAATTAAAACATAGGAAAAAGCATAACCAAGCTATGATATACAATACCCACAACACATATTTGATAATCCAAAACAATACAATATTCATGCCATGAAAACAATAAATAAAACATGCCTTTAGTTGGAAGTAAAAATGAGGGAGGAGTAAGATGCCTTAGATTGAGAAGAATATAAGAAGAAATCACCCCTATGAGCCTCAATTGACCAATTTAAAGGAAACCCTAGCTTTTTCTTAGCACAAGATCCTTGAGAGATTTTGAGAGAGTTTAGAGTGTTTTACTGATTGTAAATAGGTTAATAAAGCCTCAAAAAGGGTTTTAAAGTCGTGGGGTCCCAAGGAGTTATAAGGGAAAATATCCAGAATATCCCCAACTTAAACTATATTAATTTCCAGTAGGAGGGTACGACTCGACCATACGACTCGTAAGTTATCATACGACCAGTACCCCTTAGTCGTATGATATCCAGAAACAAAAAACCATGAAATTTTCTAAGGGTGAAAGCCTAGGGTGTTTTTGTCTCCCCCACTAGTTTTATTCATCCCTGAGTAACAAATAAGGTAATAAGAGCACGAATTACCCCCCAAAATAACCATTCTAACCTTTAATTAAGTTAGAAAACAAAGATGCAAGGAAATAAACCTTCATTTAACAAAGTTAGAAAACAAAGATTCTATCAAGAATGCATACCTTCTGCACGAATATCAACAGAAGAAAACAAATGTGGATACTTGGACTTCATGTCCTCTTTCACATCCCAAGTAGCTTCTTCCACCTTGTGGTTTCACCATAGAACCTTAGCCCAAGCTACATACTTGGTTCAAAACTGTAAACATACCGATCTAAGATCTCAACTGAGATCTCTTCATGAGATAGAGAATCTGAGATAACCAAGCTTTCCAAAGAAACAATTGAGGAAGGATCACCTATACACTTTCTTAACATAGAGACAAAGAATATTGGATGAATGGAGCTCAAACTAGAAGGAGACTCTAATTCATATGCCACATTACAAACCCTCCATAAAACCACATAAAGACCAATGTACTGGGGACTGATTTTCGTCTTCTTTCCAAAATACATTACTCCCTTCATGGGAGACGCCATTAGGAATACCCTATCCCCAGCCTCAAACTCCAAGCCCATATGCATTATATCTGTATAAGACTTTTGGCAGCTTTGGGCAGGCTTAAGCCTATCCTGAATAACCTTTACCTTCTCTATAGCCTGTTAAACCAAATACGAGCCAATCATATCTGCCTCACCAAACTCAAACCACCGAATAAGAGATCTACGCCTCCTACAATACAATGTCTTAAAAAGAGCCATTTCAATGCAAGAATTATAGCTATTATTGTAAGAAAACTCTATACGAGATAGAGGCTCAACCCAATTACCACCATAATCAATCATACATGTACAAAGAAAATCCTCCAATATCTGAATAGTCTTTTCTGCTTGCCCATCCATTTGCGTGTGAAAAAAAGTACTCAGACTAACCTTAGTACCCAACCCTTCTGAAACAACTTCAAAAAGTAAGATGAAAACTTCAAACCATGATTAGAAATAATAAAAAAAGGAACCCCATGTAGCTTCGCAATCTCATAAAGTGACAACTTCACATAATGTTAAGCCACAAAGTTATTCTTCATTGGCAAGAAGTGAGCTGACTTTGTCATCCTATCCATAATGACCCAAATTGAATTAAATTGATTTTGAGACCGAGGAAGAATGGTAATGAAATATATGTTGATCACTTCCCATTTCCATTTAGGAAATTCAATATCCTGGTACAAGCCTCCAAGCCTCATGTGCTCAACTTTCACTTATTAACCGACCAAACATTTGGCCACAAAATCAGCCACATCCTTCTTCATAACATTCCGCCAGCACATCTCGATAAGATCATAATAATTTTTTGTCAAATAAAAATGAACAATGTAGCGTGATTCATGAGCCTCAATCAATACCCTTTCTCATAACCCATCAATATTAGGAACACATAACCTCTCTTGGTACCAAAAGGTACCACTACCACTGATCTTAAATACCATTAACTTTGGCCATCCAATATCACACTTGATTTTTGTCAATACAGGATCAAGTATTTGCTTCTATATGATCTTTGCACCAAGAGATGAAAGAACCACTTCTTGTACCAATACACCATCATTCTTAGATTCTAAAAGAAGACCTCTAATATTAGATAAGTGATGAATATCCTTCACCAAATCTCGCCTTTCCTAATCTATATGATATAAACTCCTTATGGACAACCTACTAAGAACATTAACAATAACAATAGCCTTACTTGGATGGTAGTGAAGACTCATGTCATAGTCCTTAAGAAGATTAAGTCGTCTTCTTTCTCTGAGGTTAAGTTCTTTCTAAGTGAAAACAAACTGTAGACTCTTATGATCGAAAAAGATGTCCATGTGCACTCCATACAAATAGTGCCGCCAGATGTTCAATGCAAACAACACTGCTAAAAGCTCCAAATCAAGAGTAGGATAGTTTTAATCATGCACCTTTAATTGCCTAGAAGCATAGGCAATCACCTTACCATGCAACATCAAAATGCAATGATTTCCCACCCAAGACGTATCACAATACATAAAAAATCCCTTATTGCCTTCAGGAAAAGTAAAAAAATGTAGACAAAGTTAGCTAATCCTTCAGTTTCTCAAAACTACACTCACAAGCATCCCACCAAGAGAACTTTACCTTTATCTGAGTTAACTTAGTCAATGGGGCAACTATCGTAAAAAAAACTCTCCACAAACCTCCTATAGTACCCAACCAAACCTAAAAGTCTCTAAATATTAATTGAAGTAGTGGGTCTAGGCAATTTCTTAACCACCGCCATCTTTTGTAGATCCACCATTATCCCCTTACTATAAATAATATGAATTAGAAAGTGACAACATTCAATGAGAATTCACAATTTGAGAATGTACCATACAACTGTTGCTCTTTAAGAGTATGCAACACCAAACAAAGGTGATTGGCATAATTCACCCACTCATAGAGTACAACATTATGTTATCAATTAACACAAAGAAAAATAGATCCAAAAACTGACAAATACTCTATTTATCAAATCCATTAATGTTGTTGGGCATTAATCAAACCGAATTACATAACCAAGAACTCAAAGTGCCCATACCGAGTATAGAAATTCGTCTTAGGGATATCCAGCTCCCTAATCTTAAGATGATAATACCGATACTGAAGATCTATTTTTGAAAAGAATTGGGCACCTTGGAACTGACTAAACAAGTCATCTATCCTTAGAAGAGGATACTTATTCTTAACTGTCACCTTATTCAACTAATGATAGTCAATACACATCCAAAGGGAACCATCCTTATGCATAAATAACACTGGTGCACCCTACAAGGACAAACTAGGATAGATGAAACCCTTATCCAAAAGAGCCTTAAGTTTTTCCTTGAGTTCCTTCAACTAAGCTGGAGCTATTCTATAAGGAGGAATTGGACGAGTGTCTAAAGCCAAATAATTCCCAAAATCAATCTCCCTATCTGGAGAAATGCCAAAAAATCATCTAGAAAGACCTCTAAAAACTTATTCATCGACAAAATGAAATATAAAGAAGGACTTTCTGAGTTGCAGTCTTTAACACGGACCAAATGATAGAGACACCCTCTTGAGATTAAACTCTGAGCTCTAAGATATGATATAAACTTCCCCTTAGGAGCTAGGGAAC
Source organism: Capsicum annuum (assembly GCF_002878395.1). Taxonomy (NCBI): domain Eukaryota; kingdom Viridiplantae; phylum Streptophyta; class Magnoliopsida; order Solanales; family Solanaceae; genus Capsicum; species Capsicum annuum. The sequence goes on along the minus strand of NC_061116.1, from coordinate 59,025,618 downwards.
CATCCTTCCATTCAATAACCAGTTCATCAAGGAACCAAAAGAAACCTTACAAGTCCAATAATCTAAGGACACGTAGCATAAGACTAACCAATCCATCCCCAGAATGACATAAAAATCCACTAGAGTCTACTTACTAGTAATAAATACCACACACGCCCTGTAGAATTTTTTACCAACCATAGAGTCACCTACTAGGGTAAAAAGGATTCGAAATAACCTCAAGATCAAAACTAAAATACACAGACATAAATGGGGTCATATAAGAAAGAGTGGACCCCAGATCAAGTAACAATACACATCACAAGAAAAGAGTTATAATATACCCTTCACACTATTTAGGGATACCTCACACTCTTGTCTTGTAGTAAGAGCATATAACCCATTCTTCCTATACCGGTACCAGAAGCAGAAACAGATACTAAAGCAATACCCTTTTACCTAAAAGTAGATGAAGAGGCAACTAGAACCTTATTCACTCCTTAAGCAATCTTACCAACCAGATAATGTCTAAGTATATGGACTGGCTGACAATATTTGAAGAACCTGTCCCTCTTCTAATAAAAGAATCCCTAAGAAATCGATAACAGAACCTACAAAGAGGACATGATAAGGCCGACAGAGCCCCACTAGCCTGAGATTACGCACCCTATTCCCTAAAGCTATTGCCAGACTACTGAAGCCTATCATTGTACTACTTCTCATAAGGAGCAATAGCTATATAGTAAGAACCAGAACTCTCCTAGTTTTTCTTTGGCCACTTACCACCATCCAAACCATATTGTTGTTTACCACCCTACTCAGAGAACCTAAAACTCTTACCCTTCCTCTAACCTACCTCATTCTTCTTTCTCTTTTTCTCTTCCACATATTGCATATGAAAAGCGAACCTAGAGATATTCGTGTCCTTGATAAGCAATGTAGGCTTGCTTTCAAGGATCAAATCATAGAATAGTCCTTAAGCAAACTTACTCAAAAAAAATTCCTGAAGCAAATTTCCTTATCCTAGCCCTCATATCCTACACTATTTTTGTAGCATAGATAGACATATGGTGAAGTTTTAAGGCATACTCCTTGACCGACATCTTTTACTTTTTAATATTAACAAATTCTTCTACTTTGGCTTCTCTTAGAAAATAAGCAGTCCAAAAATGCATTGGATAAAGTCTCTCGCAAAGACGACTCCTCCACATCACCCCTTGCCCTATCCCATTCCTTGTACCATTGGTACGCCATATCCATGAGCTGATAAGATACAATCTCAAACCCTTACACATTTGTGGCATACATAATCCGGAATATTTTTTTATCTCATCTAGAAAACCCTAAGGATCCTTCTCTACCTTAACACTAGTAAGGGTTAGAGGAATAAACTTCATAAACTAGGAAACCCTTGTCTCCTTAAAAGATGGAATACTAGATACATATTGCTCATCTAGAGAAACTACCAATTGAGTAATTACATGAATCGAGTGACGAAGCTTAACATTCATCATACCTTCTTGAGGGGCCTAAGCAAGACTACAAGGAACTAGTATAACTCCATACTAATCAAGGACTGGACCCCTAGATTAAGTATGGATCCCCTAAGAAGAGCGTGTCTAATAAATATTATCCCCAGTTGGGACATAGGACTTTTTGTTAACTTCAGATCATCAAGGTATTATCTGAGAGACAATAAAATTAAAATTAAAAGATTCCAAGACCATATACTCAAGGCTTAAAAATAGAATACAAAGAAAAGAAATAGTTCCTAACTTCCTTGTAGCCTCTCTAATATGAGTGTGGTGTGATCATACCCTTAAAAATGACTCTACTCAACATGGCTTTGTGGACTCCTAATTAACCATAAATCTAGAGCTCTACTAACAACTTGACATAACCCAAACTAAGGCCTTCTCATAATGGGCATGCCAAGTCAAAGCAAGATCGAGGACCATCCCCATTACCCAACCCAACATCTAAACACATAACCTAAGTTAGATAAATTCTAAATGTATAAGAAGATAACATTTATTACATTTCAAAACATTAGGAATTGGGTTTAAAACCAAGTAAACAAACTATGTGCATTTACAACCATACATACATATCAATAACCATGTTAGAATAGGAAACTGGGCTTAGAAAGCCTTTAAAACCATTAACTTGGGTATGTGAAGTTAGGTGTATTTCTGCACTTTAGTGTTGCTTTCCTAGCTTATTTAGCCTTATTTAGAGGACTTCTTTTGTGATTTATGTGTTGATGTTGATATAAATAAAAATATAAGTGTCCAAGGAGTGAATTAAAAATTTTAAAGTTGTTTTCAAACAAGTTTGGATTCAAATTTATCATTTAGAGACGTAACAAGAAACTAGTATTAATAGCTTGAGCTAGGTGTTATTCTAGTCTATCATGGAGGATTCTAATGTGTTGAATCAGTTCCTAATGGTTTGAGTGTGTAATTATATTTGGAAATTTTTTTTCATAATTTGAAAAGTTCAATTAGATCAAGAAAGAGTGGAACCCATAAGTTAAAGATCAATGTGGCAAGCCTAGTCTTAGCTCGAGGGTTTAGTTCATCGTTATGAATGCTTTGTTGTTTTGAGCTCTAATCTTTAGTGTTTGATCATGTAGGATGCTTGGTAATTTTATTATGGTGATATATTAATGCTATACAAGATGGAAATTGAGTGGAAACAACACCCCAAGGTAAGGATGGAAGGAGAAACACTTAGATGAAATTAGGCGTCAAGAGGCATAAACTAGTGAGCCTATGCGAATTGGTCGCATCATAGAAATATTCATATAACCAACACCTCTTAGAGTTTTTCCCACATGATATCCACTATGACATGCCACTCTCTCCATGAGATATCAAACGCAATGCAGACCATTTCTCATACACGACAAAAATTCCCCCTCTATAAATAGTACACTTTGCACCTTTTGTAATTACCTTGGATACTTTTGGACGTCTTGGGGAGATTGAGGAGGCTTATACACATGAATTTTAGGATTTTATCTCTTATAATCAGTCCATTCATTAATTTAATCATGGATTCAAGTATTAGGATTATGATTATGTCGATTGGTGGCTTAACGTCCCTATTCCCGGACTAAGGCCAAGAACATGTTTGCTAATATTATGAATTAATTTTTTTTGGATTGCTTATCATATTTGATTGTTTGTTAATCCTTTTTTTAATGATTTGGAGGATTCGCAACCATTGGAATACATATATGTTGACCTTGTGATCTCGGGAGAGAGAATAAGAAGATAGACTGTGGGGATGATTAGAGTAAGGTTTTTATTCTTTTATAAATTAAGGAATTTGAATTAGCATCTAGGACAGTGATATGCCTAGAAGCCTTGCTTGGTTAGCATGTAGAATGATAGCTTTAAGCACCTAATTGAATTACATCCCCGCTCAATGATATACTTGTTATGTCCAATTTAGGTTGAGGACTAGAGGTCGGGAGACCAATGTCATGTGATAAACACTATGAACCACTAACAATGATAAGCAATCTAACAAATAAAGTTCAATAGTGTAGTATGACTGTTCGAAATGTTCTAACCCTGGGCTTTCCTCCATTAATTGTCTCTCATCTTTATTTTAATTACTGTTTACTTACTTTTAGTTTATCAATTATTCAAAACTCTTTTAGTTATGTTGCACCATTCTAATCTTAATAGATGGACTGAAATTTTATAGTTGTTTAACAGAAGTCCATGTGGGATCAATACTTGGCTTATAGAATGTAACTCCTTGAGATTACACCCTCAGTATCATATGGTTCTTACAGTTCTGTTGGACCATAAGCTAACCTATGAGCTGGTACCTACTGTGAGTACTCACTAAAACTGATAATAATAGATCGTACGTGAAATTTATCTGAGGAATTCCATAAGGTTTTAAATCATAGTTCTAAAAAATTTGTAAAATAATAATTATAATACTTATAATACATCTAACAATGAAAACTAAAAACTAAAGACTGATTGACTGCGTATACTAATCTGAAAAGCCTCTACTAACTGACTGTAGAGATGATGGGACAAACCCTCAACTAACTCCAACTAAATAGGAAATACTGAAAACGAATGAACAATTTGAGATAAATAAACCATGTCCTCAAAATATGAGGACACACCTCCGCTATGCCTTATAATCTAGAGAGTCTATGTGTGATCTAAGAATTGAGCATCCGAACTTATGATATGATACATTATAGTGCAAGAAACAAGTATGTGATCAGTACTTTGAATGTACCGGTATGCTAAATGGGGTAGTCAAATATGCCTGATTTTAAGTACAGGAGTAATAACTGACTGAATGAATAACACAAAGTACCGAATAGAATGCATGAAATTTGTAAATACTAAGAATGTATGACAAAGCATAAAACATATTCTGAATAGAATCTATAAACTGAAATACTAAAATCTTGTAACTAAATAACTGATAATTGTATGCTATGATCAATACAAGCCTGAACTGAATTATACTGAATACTAAACTGAGATTGTGGGAGCTATCATCTAATTGACATACACCAATAGGAAATTTGGGGCGCAATCTGTGACCCCGGTTGGAAAGGTGTCACTACCGTGCCACGAGTACTAATACTGGCTATGTGGATCCACTATAATGCTGTCCCAAAGGACTAAGGGTGTAAAGCCTAAACTGACGGGCGACCCCTGGGAGGTAGTCAAGCCTAAAATGATGGGTGACTTCTCAAATCCTACGCTGGCTACGTAGTTCTAGACTATAGGGACTGCTACTAATGAATTTGCCTATCTAACAGGGAAGTTGCTATCCCTGTACTCACTCGGTGCTAAATCCTACTCCCAACTGAACTGACTCAAAATATTGTGTTAAATACACTAATAACATTATTCAAACGTGTAGGGTTTGATAACAAGAAAAATTTTATGTACACATGGTATAGATTTTCAATTCATGGTAATTCATTGTTAAAATCACAATTACATTTAGTGATCACAACTTTGAATTTAAAATTGGATACTTGGACTCCATGGGTGAAAGGGACCCATGGATGAACATTTAACATAACTGGGTTGATGAATTCATGAGAGTTCTTGGGGATTTCCTTGAGATTTGATCTTGAATCTTAAGGGATAAGGTTTTGTTTTTGAGAGATGATAAGTTTCTTGGAGAGGAATTATGAGTAATGGGTCACATAATGCCCCTTTAGGGTTGGAATTTAGTATTTTTGACAAATTTAGGGACGTAGGAAAAGACCAAATGGTCCTTGGAAATTAAATTGTGAAACTGTAAAATCTTGATTTTTTTCTCTAGGGTGATGCGGTGCTTATCGCGTTGAGCCACTTTCAAAAGGACAAACCTTATTTTATCCAATGACGTGATGCGGTGCTATCACGTTGAGCCACTGCAAACTAACAATTACAAACTGCAACCTTAGTGCGACCCGGCGTAATCGTGGTGCCTCAATAAACGCAAATTTTCCCCTTGAAGTGACATGGAATTATTTTGGTATCCACTGAAAAGAACGAACGTGATTCTGGCCATCACCGCGACGCGACTTTATCGCGTTGGGCTATTGTTTTCACTAAAATATCCATAACTTCTCATCCGAGTATCAGATTTAGGAAAAATAGGTATCCTTGGAAATATAATTCCATTACCTATAATTTGGCATGTCTTGAGATGCAAAATTATTAGTGGAAAATAATATATTCTTGTTTGAAGTTGGCTAAATCAATATTCTTTCTGAAAACTCAATCGATAAGGAATATTTTAATTCGTCAAGTAGCCGGGAGTTATTTGAGGCCTTAATATACACCAAACTCACTCGTAGAAATACCAAATAACTACAATGTTCTTTGTATGATCTTAAAACATAGCTCTAATGTATGTTTTGATATTCAGGGTATTACAATATATCCCCCTTGGGAACATTCCTCCTCGAATTAGATTGGTTAAGAAAAAAGCACTGAGGAACTGAGATGACATGTTAAATATACGTTATGAAAATATGACTAGAAGACTGATTCTGAAACATGACACATGACAGAATTGATTATGTGAATGCATGACTAATATGAGAATGGTATGCAGCTAAAACTAAGCATGGGAAAAAGAAATTCTAAGAAGATTGTTACCTTAAGTTGAATCTGAGTTTACAAAGAAAATATAAGGGTACTTAGTCCGCATATCTGCTTCCACTTCCCAAGTGTCTCCCTCAATGGTCTAATTCCATTAAAGACCCTTGACTAGGGGAACTTCTTTGTTCCTTAGTCTACGAATTTATCTAATAAGGATTTTGGCTGGAATATCTTAATAAGAAAGGTTGTTCTGAACATCTACGCTTTCTAAAGGAACAACTATAGCTGGGTCACCAATACACTTCTTCAACAAGGAGATATGGAATATTAGGTGCACTGATGCTAAGTCAGCAAGCAACTAAAGCTCATAAGCCACTTTTCCAAAATGGCTCAAAATTCTTTAAGGTCCAACATATTAGGGACTAAGCTTCCCCTTCTTACCAAATCTCTTAACTCCCTTCATGGGAGAGATTCTTAGATAAATGAAATCTTCAATCTCAAACTTAATATCCTTTCTCCTCACATTTGCATAAGATTTTAGTTGGCTTCGAGCTGCGTTAAGCCTCTCCCATATTAGATGAACTTTCTTCAAAGCATCAAATACTAAATCAAGCCCTATAAAAGTGGGTTCACCTATCTAAAACCAACCAATCGGAGATCTATATCTCCTTCCATATAGTGCTTTAAATGGAGCCATCTGAATACTAGAATGATAGCTGTTATTATATAAAAATTCAATCAAAGGCAAGTGGTCATCCCAACTTTCCTTGAAGTCAACAACACACGCTTTCAATATGTCCTCAAGGGCCTGAATAGTTTTCTCTGTTTGACTATCTGTCTGAGGGTGAAAGGTTGTACTGAGATAAACTTGGGTACTAAGACCCATCTGAAAAGTTTTCCAAAAGTGAGAGGTAAACTGAGTACCTCTATTTGAGATAATAGTCAATGAAACACCGTTCAACCTAACTAACTCTCTAATATAGAGCTTGGCATAGTACTCAACTAAATAAGAAACATAAACTGGTACGAAATGGGATGAATTGGTATCATGTACACAATGACCCAAATTAAATCATGTTGCTGATGAGTACGAGGCAAACCTGTCACAAAATCCATGTTCACTACTTCACACTTCTAAGTGGGAATAATAAATTCCTGCGTAGACCAACTAGGATTCTGATGCTCAATCTTAACCTATTGACAAATGGAGAACATAGCTATAAACTCTACAATATGACTCTTTATCCCACTCTACCAATAGATTTCACACAGCTTATGGTACATCTCCGTGGCCCCTAGATGAAACGAGTAACATGCACCATGTGCTTCTTACAAAATTTGTTATCTCAACTATCAATACATGGCACACAGTCTTCTCTGGCAACACAACACACCATCTACCCCTTGGGAGAAAACCTCTACTTTCTAATCTCTGATCGACTCCTTCAACTTCACAAAACTAGGATCCCTATCCTACTTTTGTTTCATTTCAGCCACCAAAGAAGATTCTAAACTATTCTGAACCCAAATGCTACCCTCAGCTAAATCAGAAAAATGAATAGCTAATCTGGAAAGCTAATAAAATTCCTGAACTAACATCTTCTTATCATCCTCAACATGAGCAACACTACCCATATATAATCTACTTAGGACATCTGCCACTACATTAGCCTTGCCTGGATGATACAAAACACTCATATCATAATCTTTCAATAATTCTAACCATATCTTCTGACATATATTCAAATACTTCTTTGAAAACACATACTACAAGCTTTTCTGATATGTGAACATATCAACATGCACCTTAAACAAATAGTGCCCCTAAAGTTTCCAGGCAAAAACAACAGCTGTTAGCTTAAGATCATAGGTAGGGTAATTATTTTCATGGGGCTTAAGTTTTCTAGTACAATAGGCCACAACTTTACCCCTCTACATATAAAATCACCCCTAACCAACTCTGGAAGCATCACAATACTTGATAAAATTGTCTGAACTATCTGGCACTATCAAAATTAGGGTTGTGGTGAGTCGATTCTTCATCTCCTAAAAACTCTTCTAATAACTATTTGACAACTGACACTTATCTTTCTTCTAAGTCAATCTAGACATGAGGGATACAATAGTCAAGAACCCTTCAACAAACCATCGATAATAGCTTATAAAGCCTAAGAAACTCCTGATATTTGATAGAGGATGGGTCTTGGCTAGTTTCTCGCTTTTTTGGTCTTCTAAGGATCAACTCTAATGTCATTATTGAAAATAATATTTCGAAGTAAAGATACTGATATTATCCAAAATTTGCACTTACTAAATTTAGCGAACAACTGATTGGCTTTAAGAGTTTGCAATACTATTTTTAGGTGGCCTGTATGATCATTTTCGTTATGGAAATAGAAAAATACCATTAAGGAAGACTATGATGAACATTTCCAAGTACTGCTTGAACACTTTGTTAATCAAGTCCATGAACGTTGCTGGTTTATTTGTGAGACCAAAGGATATAACTAGAAATTCGAAGTGACCATACTGGGTTCTGCGAGCTATTTTTGAAATGTCACATTCTCTAACTCTTAGCTAATCATTGCCAGATCTGAGGTCTATCTTAGAAAAATAATTGGTACCCTGAAGTTCGTCGAACAAGTCATTAATTCTGTAGAGTGGATATTTGTTTTGGATGTGACTTTGTTAAACTTATGGTAGACATTCTAAGACAACCATCTTTCTTATGCACAAACAGAACTGGTGCTCTCCATAGGGAAACGTTGGTCCTGATGAATTCCTTATTTAGGAGATCTTTCAACTATTCTTTTACCTATTTAAGTTTCGCTGGAGCCATTCTATATGGCAGAATAGAGATAAGATGGGTATCTAGAAGAAGATCTATTCCAAAGGCAATTTTTCTTTCAAGAGGAACTCCGGGAAGATTTTCAGACAAAAGATCTGGAAATTCCCCACTATTAAAACTAACTCAAGATTTGGAGTCTCAAAATTAGAGTCCTTGACTAGGATAAGATGATAAATACACCCTTTGGATATCACTTTCCTCTCTCTAAGGTACGAAACAAGTTGACCCCTAACCACTGTAGTACAATCCCTACATTCAAGAACTGGTTCATTTGGAAATTGAAAATGAACTACTCTATTTCTACAATCAACTAAGGCATGGAATGAGTGGAGCCAATTCATGCTGAGAATGATGTCAAAATCCATCATCTCTAAATCTATGAGATCAACTGAAGTAACTTTCTGAGACACTGTAACTAGCCAGTTCCTATATACCCATCCAGCTATGATAGACTTACCCACTGGGGTAGACACTGAGAAAGTCTCTACTAAGATTTTAGGACAGACTTTGAAGTTGACGGCTATATAAGGGGTTACAAAAGAAAGAGAAGCTCCTGGGTCTAGTAAAGCATAAACATGTAAATGAAAGACTTGTACCATACTAGAAACTACGTCAGGAGAAATTTCCTTATCTTGATGGGACTGAATTCCATAGAGCATATTTTGATACTAACCACTAATACTGCTGCAAGCGGCGCACTTTTGAGTTGGGCGACCGACTGGAGCTGATCACTGATGGGACTAGCAGTATCGGAGCAAATCCCTACCTTTCTGAGCAACTAGCCGACACTACCAACTCTTATTGTCTGGATTTCCATACCCAAAACATATATCATTGCCAGCTCTACACTCACTCTGATGCTTTCTTCCATATTTCTGGCAAAGATGATTTGTGCGACCACTATTTACACTACTTTAGGACTTAGAGCCTTACGCTCTATCCCTATTACCATTTCTAAATTTGGGTACTGGGGCACTAGCTGAAGATGAAGTCGAGACTGAAGATTTCTAATAAAACTAAGGACGATTACCACCTTCTAACACAACCTAAACCAAGGCTTTGTCATAATGGTCATGCTAAGTCCAAGCAAGATCAAGGACCAGCCCTATTACCTAACCCAACCTCCAAACACATAACCTAAGTTAGATAAATTTTAAATGTATAAGAGGATAGCGTTTATTACATTTAAAAACACTAGGATAGGTCCATAACCATGGCCAACCCAAGCAAGTTCAACCAATAAATATCATACCAATAACTAAAAACAAACCAAAATAATAACCATGTATCAGTCTATAACATAAAAGTATGAAAAAATCATCAATACAGTCAAATGGTATCAGCCCTAATACCAATGCCAATACTAAGGCTAGAACCAATACCAACACTATCCATACCAACCAATAATAGTTCCACAAAGCCTCTAACTGAAAGTAAAACAATATTTGGTTGGTACATGCCCCCAACCATAGCCAAAACCAATTTATATAAAATGATCAAAGTATGTGAAAATATCTATGACATGAAATAGATCCTTCTGGAATATGGAATATCATCACTTTAATTGAATAGAGCTGAGTCCGAAGTTGATCACCAAGCAAGAGAAGTAGAATGGATGGTTCCTGCATTACATGGGGATATAGTCGCTAGAAGATGGGTTAGCAGATGTACACTAGCAAGTACTCAAGATAAGGTTAAAATAATGCCAACCTTGAAAACCAAGTAAACTAACCATGTGCATTCACAACCATACATACATATAAATAGCCATGTTGGAATAGGGAACTGGGTTTAGAAAGCCTTTAAAATAATTAACTGGGGTAGGCGAAGTTGGGTGTATTTATGCATTTTAGTGTTGATTTCCTAGCTTATTATCCTTATTTAGAGGACTTTTTTTGTGATTTAAGTGTTGATGTTGATATAAATAAGCATATAAGTATCCAAGTGGTGAATTACATTTTTTAAAGGTGTTTTCAAACAAGTTTTGATTCAAATTGATCACATAGAGACGTAACGAAAAACTTATTTTACTAGCTGAGCTAGGTGTTGTTCTAGTCTATCATAGAGGATTCTAATGTGTTGAATGAGTTACAAATGGTTTGAGTGTGTAATTATATCTGTGAAAACTTGTTCATAATCTGTAAAGATCAGTTGGATCAAGAAAAGAGTCGAAGCTATAAGGTAAAGATCTATGTGGCGAGCCTAGTCTTAGCTCGAGTGTTTAGTTCATCATTATGAATGTTTTGTTGTTTTGAGTACTAATATTTAGTTTTTGATCATGTAAGATGCTTGGTGATTTTATTATGGTGATATATTTATGCTATATAAGATGAAAATTGAGTGGAAACAACACCACAAGGCAAGGATGGAAGGAGAAACACTTAGATAAAATTAGGCATCAAGAGGTACATTCCAGTAAGCTAATTAGAATTGGCCACATCGTGGAACTCTTCCCATGTGATAACCAACACCTCTCAGAGCTCTTCACACATGATATCCACCATGAAATTCCACTCTCTCCATGATATATCAAACACGATGCTGACTATTTCTCATACACGACAAAAATTCAACATCAATTAATAGAACACTTTGCACGTTTTGTAATTGCCTAGGATTCTTTTTGACGTCTTTGGGAGCTTGAGGAGGCTTACACACATGAATTTTTGAAATTTTCTCTCTTTTAATTAGTTTATTCTTAGATTTAATCATATATTCAAGTATTTGGATTATGATTATGTCGATTAGTGGCTAAACATCCCTATTCCGGGATTGAGGCCAAGAACATGTTTGCTATCATTATGAATTAATTTTTGTTTGGATTTCTTATCATATTTGGTGGTTTGTTCATCTTTTTTTTAAACTATTTTGAGGATTCACAACCCTAGGAATATATATATGTCAACTTTGTGATCTCGGGAGGGGGAAAAAGAAGATAGAATGTGGGGATGATTAGAGTAAGGTTCTTATTCTTTTATAAAATAAGGAATTTGAATTAGCATCTAGGACAATTATGTGACCAGAAGCCTTTCTTGGTTCACATGTATAATGATAGCTTTAAGCACTTAATTGGATTATTATATCCCCGCTCAATAATGTAGTTGTAATGTCTAATTTAGGTCAACAATTAGAGGTCGGGAGACCATGATAATGCGATAAAACTTATGAATCAATAACCAAGATAAGCAATCTAACAAAAGAAGTTCAATAGTATAGTATGACTGTTCGAAGTGTCCTAACCCTGGGATTTCCTCCATTGATTGTCTTTAGTCTTTATTTTATGTACTGTTTACTTTACTTTTAGTTTATAAATTATTCAAAACTCTTTTGGTTATGTTGAACCATTCTAATCTTAATAGTAGGACTAAAATTTGATATTTTTTTAAATAGAAGTCCTCGTGGGATCAATACTTGGCTTTTAAAATGTAACATCCTGAGATTACACCCTGGGCGTCGCATGGTGCTTATAGTCCCGTGGGACCACAAGTTAACCTATGAGTTTGTACTGGCTGTGAGCACTCAATAAAACTAGTAACAATAGATCATATGCAAAATTTAACTGATGAATTCCATAAGGTTTTAATACTGATAATACTTATGATATATTTGACAATGACATCTAAAAACTGAAGACTGACTAACTATCTGTACTACTATAAAAAGCCTCAACTGACTGACTGTAGAGGTAATGGGACAAAACCCAAACTAATTCCAAATGAATCAGAAATGGTAACGCCAAAAAATATCATCCCGGAGTGTCACACAGTGCTTAAGGCTACAAGTAGCTCCAAGATAACCCTTTGAGCCTATTACCATCTCTATCTCTCACTTTGGTATGTCAAACCAAATAATAATACCATGATATACTAATTCTAAATTAGAATAACTAGAAAACATATTGTAAAATATCAAATACTGAAACTCTAAAACACAACTGCTAGTCTAGTCTGACAAAGCCTCTACAACTCAAACTGGAGAACCATTGGGACAGAACCCCAACTGGCTAGAACTAATATGAAAGCAACAACAACTGAAAATCAAAGAAAGTAGGTCCTCAAACTATGAGAACTCACTAACTGTGGGATGTAGGAAAAGGCACTCAGAATCACGGTCACTGCTAAGACTGAGCACCTAAACCTACATTATAAGACAATGTAGCACACATACGTATATGTGGATCAACACTTTGGAAATGTACTGAGAATATAGGGGTTTATGCATTTACATAAAACAATATCAATACTCTTTAATAAAATCATGCATGCAAATTGGATAACTCACATGGCTGGAATAAGTTTAAAATATAAAAGTCATAAATCATGAATAGTGAAACATGTAACACAAATCTCTTAATTCATTATGCTTAACTTTAAAATCTACACTCTCCTCTTATTCTCAGTACTTGAAGGCTAAAGGAAGCTTTAAACAATACTTTCAAACTCATGCTTTTATCTTATGGAGAGTAAAATATATTTAAAACTTAAGGACTTGGAACTTTTAGGAACTTTTAACACTTGGGAACTATGGAACTCTTTTAGACTCGCGAGTTTCTTCTAACCGACATAAACCATGTGAGCAACATGGAGTCCAAAGTCTTGCATAGATTGGAGAGAGTTGTCCTACCCTTTCCATCAAAATAGAATCTTAACTTAAGTGATCACTATCTCGACCTCAGGCCCATAAATCTCAATCCTATAGTGGCACGTAGTTTTGAGGCATGAAGTCTTGGAATCATACCTATCTTAGTGCTAAATACTACTCCCTTACTAAGTTTAGAACTTTTAGGAAATCCACCTTACAAAATATATTTCTCTTTTCTTTAAATCATAATCAAATGTTGATTCCTATCTTAGCTTAGACCCAAGGGGTCAAACCTTTAACTAAAATATGAAAATAGCTTAGTTATGGGGTACTTATGACCCAAACAGTCTTGAACAATAAATCTTAAAATGGGGGTCTATTGACCCAAATAGTAAATCTCAAGTCAACATCTTAAAATTAATGCTTAAGAATGCAATTACTCATAAGGTATCTTGAAATATATAATTCTCACCAATAAGCATATAAATATATGCAAAATCATGTTATTTGACTTTCAATTCATGGGAAGTATCAAAACCTTGCAACTAATGATAATGGGTGGAAAACCCTAACTCAATTTCATGTAAAATCTCATAAATTACAGAAAACTTGTAATTTAAAATAACCCTTTGGGCACAAGTGTGAAAGGATTACCCTTTTTCAAACCCCACATATCTTAGATTGTGTAATTGGATGAGCAAACTTGCTTGAGACTCTTTTTGGAACGAGAGGGTTATTGAAGCCTTTGACTTGGGGACGTTGAATCTTAACTCAATTTGTAAAATCAATGCTGAGTTTTTGAATTTCTTAGAGGAAGATTTGAATTCTCTCTAGATGGTTAATCTTGAGATTAAATCCTAGTTTTTGATGTCTATGATAAATGTGAAGCTATGTGCTTCATTTTGGCTATATTTGTGTGTAAAAAAGGTGGAAAAGACCAAAAAGCCCTTTTAAAAATGATCAAAAATCACAAAACAGAATATGCAACGGTGGGTGCGGTGATCCGTTGAGGACCCGATGGTCCGTCAACCATGACCATCGCACTTGGGCCAGAATTGGACTTTCTGTCTTGCCTGTGATGGCTGGGTCGATGGTCCATCGCTAGATCAACGGTCCATTGGCCTTACCATTGTGCCTAACCAGAATTAGGTCTCACTGCCTACTCTGCGATGGTTCATCGCCAGCTTAACATTACGTCAGCCCTCTCTGTCGCACCAGGGCAGTTTCGACTACTTTATGTAAAACATCCATATCTTTCTATTCTGGTGTCGGGTTTTGAAGCAATGAGTTTCGTTGGAAAGATAATTCAATTTCCCACATGATAAAAAGTAAAAATTAGGAAAATTCCATATGGTTTAAACACTAATCACTTTGGAATCCATTTCTTAGTTTTCTAAGAGCTAAATTAGGCTTCACTTGACCGGCTCAAATGTCTTAGACTATGAGGCAACTTTGCAGGGTCTCATAGAAATAATGAAAATAAATGAGCAATTTGAGGTAAATATACCATAATCTCAAAATACGAGGACACACCACAGCTACACCTAATAATCTGGTGAGTCTATGCGCGATTCAAGAACCGAGCATCCAAACCTATGATATGATACATCATAGTGCAAGAAATAAATATGTGATCAGTACTTTGAATGTACCCGTAAGCAAAATGAGGTAGTCTGATATGATGGTTTCATGTATAGGAGTAGTAACCGACTAAATGAACAGCATGAAGTACCAAATAGAATGCACGAAATATATAAAAACTGTGAATGCTTGACCAAACATAAAACGTATTTTGAATTTAATCTATAAACCAAAGTACTAAAATCTTTTAACTGAATAACTAATATCTGTATGCTATGGTCAATACAAGCCTGAACTGAAGTATACTAAATACTAAACTGAGTATGTGGGGGCTATCATCTAACCGACATACAATAATGAACAATTTGGGGTCCAACCTGTGACCCCAGTTAGAAGGGTGTCAGTACCGTGCCGCAGATACTAACATTGGCTGTGTTGATCCACCAAAATGTTGTACCAAAGGACTTAGAGTGTCAAGCCTAAATAGATAGGTGACCCCTGGGAGGTAGTCATGCCTGAACTAACAAGTGAATCCTCAAATCCTACGCTGGCTACATAGTTCTAGACTATAGGGATTGCTACTAACGACTGCTCCAATCTGACGGGAAATTTTCCATACCTACACTCACCATTGTAAATCCTACTCCTAACTGGACTGACTCAGAATAATGAACTATTTTTAGTTTAAATGATTATGATAACTAATTGAACTAATACTCCTTATAACATGTATGGAACTATTTTAAAGATACCGAGGTTAAATAAACAACTAAGTTTTCAGGTATTCACAACCCCCAAGACTTGATAAGAATAATAGTAAAATAGTACTAAATCTTTGGGGACATAATTTGAAAGAATTTATTCAAAATTCATTCTTGTAGACTTTTCATCAAACATTTGATATTCATAGTTTCAGCTAAGCGTGGATGTAGTTTAAATCTTGTGGAAATAGCATGATTTCAACATCAATATCACTAGTTATGGTTTAAAAATCGACAAATAATATTATTCAAATGTGTGGGGTTTGAAAACAACATCAATTTCATGTTAACATGGCATAGAGTTTCAATTCATGGGAATTCATTGTTAAAATCACAATTAAAATTCACAATTACGTGTAATGATCACAACTTTGAAATCAAAATTAGATACTTGGACTCCATGGGTGAAAGGGGCCCATGGATGAACATTTAACATACCTGGGTTGATGAATTCATGAGAGTTGTTAGGGTTTTTCTTGAGATTTGATCTTTAATCTTGAGGGCCAAGGTTTTGTTCTTGAGAGATGATGAGTTTCTTGGAGATGAATTATGGGTAATGGGTCACATAATGCCCCTTTAGGGTTGTAATTATGTATTTTGGACAGATTTGGGGACATCGGAAAAAAACAAATGGTCCCTAGAAATTAAATCGCGAAACTATAAAATCATGATTTTTGGCACCAGCGTAATGTTGTTCATATCGCATCGGGCCATTGTAAAAAGGACAATCCTCATTTTGTCCAACAACGTGATGCGGTGCTATCGCGTTGTGCCACTAGAAATAGACCATTTAAAGCTGGAACCTTAGCGTAACACGGCACAATCGTGGAGCCTAAATGAACGCAAATTTACCCCTTGAAGCAATGTGGAATTATTGCAGTTGTCCACTGAAAAAGATCAACATGATTTTGTCCATCACCATGACGTAACCTTATCTCATTGGCTTATTGTTTTTCACTAAAATTGCCATAACTTCTCATCCGAGTATTAGATTTAGGCAAAACAGGTATCATTGGAAAGCTAATTCCATTACCTACAATTTAGTAGGTTTTAATATGGAAAATTATTTGTAAAAAAAAATATATCCTTGGTTGAAGTTGGCTAAAGCAACATTTTTTCTTAAAACTCAATCAATAAGGAATATTTTGATTTCTTAAGTAGGTGGGAGTTATTTTAGTCCTCAATATACACCAAACTCACTCGTAAAACTACCAAAGAACAATAATGTACTTTGCATTGGATTGAAACCTAGATCAAATACAGGGAACTTAACTAAGGGAACTTCTCTGTTCCTTAGTCTACGAATTTGCCGATCAAGGATTTCAACTGGAATTTCTTCATAAGAAAGGTTGTTCTAAACATCTATGCTTTCTAAAGGAACAACTATAGATGGGTCACCAATACATTTCTTTGACAAAGAGATATGGAATATTGGGTGAACTGATGCTATGTCAATAGGAAACTCAAGATCATAAGCCACTTTTCTAAAATGGATCAAAATTATGTAAGGTCCAACATATTGGGCACTAAGCTTCCTTTTCTTAAAAAATCTCTTCACTCCCTTCATGGGGGGGATTTTTAAATAAACAAAATCTTCAATCTCAAACTCAAGATCCTTTCTTCTCACATTTGCATAAGATTTTTGTCAACTTCTGGCTGTCTTACGCCTCTCCCGGATTAGATGAAATTTCTCCAAAGCATCAAACACTAAATTAGGCCCTATAAAAGCGGGTTCACCTATCTCAAACCAACCAATTGGAGATCTATATATCATTCCATATAGCGCCTTAAACGGAGCCATCTGAATAACAGAATGATAGCTATTATTATAAATATAGTAAGTCAAAGGCAAGTGGTCTTACCAACTTCCCTAGAAGTCAAAAACACATTCTCTTAACATGTCCCCAAGGGTCTGAATGGTATTCTCTTCCTGACTATCTGTCTGGGGGTGGAAGGTTGTTTTGACGTGAACGTAGGAACCAAGACCCTTCTGAAAATCTTTCCAAAATTAAGGAAAACTGAGTAACTCTAGTTGAGATGATAGACAATGGAACACCGCTCAACCTAACTAACTCTTTAATATAGATTTTGGCATAGTACTCGGCTGAATAAGACCTTATGGACTGGTAAAAAGTGGGTTGAATTGGTCATCCTATACATAATGACCCAAATTAAATCATGTTGCAAACGAGTACAAGGAAAACCTATCACAAAATCCATGTTCACTACTTTGCACTTCCAAGTAGGAATACTGAACTCCAGCATGGACCTACTAGGCTTCTGATGCTCAATATTTACCTGTTGACCAATGGAGCACATAGCTACAAAATCTACAATATCTCTATTCATCCCAGTCAACCAATATATTTCCCATAGATCATGGTACATCTTTATGTCCCCTAAATGAATCGAGTAACACACACCATGTGCTTCTACAAAAATTTATTGTCTCAACTCATTAATACATAGCACACACAGTCTACCCTAGCAATTCAACACACCATCTACCCCTTGGGAGAAAACCTCTACTTTCTGATCTCTGATTTGACTCCTACAGCTTCATAAAACTAGGATCCCTATCCTGGTTTTCTTTCATTTTAGCAACTAAAGAAGATTCCAAACTATTTTGAACCAAAATGCTACCCTTAGCTGAATAAACTAAACGAACACCTAATCTGGCATGATGATGAACTTCCTGAACTAAATTCTTCTTATCATCCTCAAAATGAGCAACACTACCCATAAATAATCTACTTAGGTTATCTACCACTATATTGTCCTTGCTTGGATGATACAAAACACTCATATCATAATCTTTCAACAGTTCTAACCATCTCTTATGACGCAGACTCAAATACTTCTGGAAAAATACATACTATAAGCTTTTGTGATGTGTGAACACATAAACATGAATCCCAAACAAATAGTACCTCTAAAGTTTCAAGGAAAAAATAACAGCTGCTAGCAAAAGATCATGAGTAGGGTAATTATTTTCCTAAAGCTTAAGTTGTCTAGAGGTATAGGCCCTAACTTTACCCCTCTGCATATAAACACACCCCTAACCAACTCTGGAAGTATAGCAGTGCAGAGCAAACTCATCTAAACTATCTGGCAATGTCAAAATTTGGATTGTGGTAAGTCGAGTCATCAACTTCTAAAAACTCTTCTAATAATATTCTGACTACTGAAACATAACTTTATTCGTAGTCAATCTAGACATGGGAGATGCAATAGATGAGAACCCTTCAACAAACCATCGGTAATAGGCAACCAAGCCTAAAAACTCTAGGTATTTGATAGAGAGATGGGTCTAGGCCAGTTTCCCACTGCTTTGGTCTTTTAAGGATCAACTCTAATGCCATCACCAAAAATGATATTTCCAAGTAAAACTACTGATATTAGCCAAAATTTGCACTTACTGAATTTAGAGAACAACTGATGGGCTCTAAGAGTCTGCAATACTATTTTGAGGTGCTCTGTATGATTATTTTCATTACGGGAATAGACAAGAATGACATTAATGAAGACTAGGATGAACATGTCCAAGAACTACTTGAACACTCGGTTTGTCAAGTCAAGGTAGGCTGGTGGGGCATTTGTGAGACCAAAGTACATAACTAGAAACTCGAATTGACCATACTAGCTTCTGCAAGATATTTTCAAAATGTAATATTCTCTGACTCGAAGTTGATCATAGCCATATCTAAGGTCTATCTCAGAAAAATAACTGGCACCCTGAAGTTGTTCGAACAAGTAATCAATTTTGGGGAGTGGAAATTTGTTCTTTATTGTGATTGTTCAACAGACGCTAGTTAATACACATTCTAAGAGAACTATATTTCTTATGTACGAACAGAAATGGTGCTCCCCATAGGGAAATGCTGGGCCTGATAAATTCCTTATTTAAGAGATCTTTTGACTATTGTTTCAACTCTTTAAGTTTGGCTTGAGCCACTCTATATGGCAAAATAAAGATAGGTTGGGTATCTGGAAGAAGATCTATCCCAAAGTCAATTTCTCTTTCAGGAAGAACTCCTAGAAGATTTTTAGGGAACACATCAGGAAATTACCTCACTACTTAAACTGACTCAAGATTTGGAGTCTAAAAATTAGAGTCCTTCACTCGAACAAGATGATAAATACATCCTTTGGATATCATTTTCTCACTCTAAGGCACAAAACAAGTTGACCCCTAAGCACTTCAATACTACCCCTCCATTCAAGAATTGGTTCATTTAGAAATTAAAAATGAACTACTCTGTTTCTACAATCAATAGAAGCATAGCATGAGTGGAGCCAATCCATGAAAAGAATGATGTCAAAATCCATCATCGCTAACTTCATGAGATCAACTTGAGTAACTTTATGAGACACTGTAACTAGCCAGTTCTGGTATACCCATTCGGCTACATAGACTTACCCACTAGGGTAGACACTGAGAAAGGCTCTACTAAGATTTTGGGACTGACTCTGAAGTTGACGGCTATATATAGGGTTACAAAAGAAAGAGAATCTCCAGGGTCTAGTAAACCATAAACATCTAAATGAAAACTTATAACGTACCAATAACTATGTTAGGATAAATTTCCTTATGTTGTTGGGGCTTAAGTCCATAGACCATATTCTAACACTGACCACTAGTAGCACTGGAAGTGGCGCCCTACTGAGTCGGGTGATCGACTGGAGCAGATGACTGTTGGGACTAGCCCTGTTGGAGCAAATCCCTACCTTTCAAAGAAACTACCCAACACTCCCAAATTTAATTGCCTGGCTTGCCTTATCCAAAGCATATATCATTTCCATCTCTACCCTCACCCTAATGGTTTTTTCTATATTTCTACCAAAAAGGATTTGTATAATAACTGTTTCCACTATATTGGGACTTGGAGCCTTACGCTCTATCCCTATTATTATTTCTAAATTTAGGAACTGGGCACTAACTGAAGATGGAGTTGGGACTAAAGACTTCTGAAGGAATTGTGGATGATTACCACCTTCTAACATAACCTAAACAAAGGCTTTTTCATAATAGGCATGCCAAGTCCAAACAAGATTGAGGACCACCCCCATTACCCAACCCAACCTCCAAATGCATCACCTAAGTTAGATAAATTCTGAATGTATAAGAGGATAATATTTATTACAATTCAAAACTTTGGGATAAGTCCTTACCAATGGCAAACCCAAGCAAGTCCATCCAACCAATAACCAAAACAATAACCAAGTAGTCTATAACATTAAAGTACCGAAAAATCATAGATACAGTTAAATGGTATCAACCCCAATACCAATGCCAATACTAAGGCTGGAACCAATAATAACAACACCCATACAAACCCATAATAGTTCGACAAAGACTCTAATCGAAAGTAAAACAATATTTTGTTGGGACATTCCCCCAACCTTAGCCAAAACCAATTTATATAAAATAAACAAAGTATGTAAAAACATCCATGACATAAAATAAATCCTTCGGGAATATGGAAGATCACTACTTTAATCGAATAGAGCGGATCCCAAAATTGATCACTAAGAAAGAAGAGTAGAATGGATGTTTCCTGCATTGTGTGGGGATATAGTCGCCTAAAGATGGGTTAGCAGATGGACACTAGCAAGTACTCAGGATAAGGATAAAATAATGCTAACCTTTAAAACCAAGTAAACCAACCATGTGCATTCATAACCATACATACATAAATATAACCATTTTGGGATAGGGAAATGGGTTTATAAAGACATTAAAACCATTAACCTGAGTTTGTGAAGTTGGGTATATTTATGCACTTTAGTATTGCTTTCCTAGCTTATTTAGCCTTATTTAGAGGACTTATTTTTTCATTCATGTGTTGATGTTGATATAAATAAACATATAAGTTTCCAAGTAGTGAATTATAATTTTTAAAGGTGCTTTCAAACAAGTTTGGATTCAAATTGATCATTTAGAGATGTAACAAGAAACTTGTTTTACAAGCTTGAGCTAGGTGTTGTTCTAGTCTATCATGAAGGATTCTAATGGGTTAAATGAGTTCCTAATAGTTTAAGTATGTAATAATATGTGGAAAAGATTGTTAACAATTTACAAAGTTCAATTATATCAAGAAAAAAGTCGAAGCCATAAGTTAAAGATCAATGTGAAAAGCCTAATCTTACCTTGAGTGTTTAGTTCATCTTTATGAATGTTTTGTCATTTTGAGCTCTAATCTTTAGTGTTTGATCATGTAGGATTATTGGTGATTTTATTATGGTGATATATTGATCCTATACAAGATGGAAATTTAGTGGAAACAACACCGCAAGGCAAGGAAGGAAGGAGAAACACAAATGAAATTAGGCATTAAGAGGAATATTCCTGTGAGCCTTTGCGAGTTGGCCGCGTCGCAGAACTCTTACCATGTGATAACCAAAACCTCTCAGATCACTTCCCACGTGATATCCACCATGATCTTCCACTCTCTCCATTTGATATAAAATGCGATGTAGATCATTTTTCATATACGACAAAAATTCCCCCTCTAAAAATAGAACACTTTGCACCTTTTGTAATTACCTTGGATACTTTTAGACATCTTTGGAAGCTTGAGGAGGATTATACACATGAATTTTAGGATTTTTCTCTCTTTTAATTTGTTCATTCATAGATTTAATCATGTATTCACGTATTTGGATTATGATTATGTCGATTAGTGGCTAAACGTCGCTATTTTGGGATTGAGTCCAAGAACACGTTTGCAATCATTATGAATAATTGTTTGGATTGTTTATTATATTTGTTTGTTTTTTCATTCTTTTAAAAACTATTTTGAGGATTCGTAACCATTGGAATACATATATCTCGACTTTTGAAATCTCGGGAGAGGGAATAAGAAGATAGAACGTGGGGATGATTAAAGTAAGGTTCTTATTCTTATAAAAAATATGGAATTCGCATTAGCATCTAGGACAGTGATTTGCCTAGAAGACTTTCTTGGTTCACATGTAGAATGATAGCTTTAAGTACTTAATTGGATTATAACATCCCTACTCAATGATGTAGTTGTAATATCCAATTTAGGTTGACGATTAGAGGTCAGGAGACCATGATCATGCTATAAACCCTATGAATCAATAACAAAGATAACCAATCTAACAAATGAAGTTCAATAATATAGTATGAATATTCGAAGTGTCCTAACCCTGGTCTTTCCTCCATTGATTATCTCAAGTATTTATTTTATGTACTGTTTACTTTACTTTTAGTTTATCAATTATTAAAAAGTCTTTTGATTATGTTGAACCATTCTAATCTTAATAGTTTGACTGAAATTTGATAGTTGTTTAACAAAAGTCCCTGTGGGATCAATACTTGGCTTATAAAATATAATGCCCTGAGATTACATCCTGGGCATCGCATGGTGCTTATAGTCCTGTGGGACCACAAGTTAACCTATGAGCTAGTACCCGCTGTGAGCACGCAATAAAACAGATAACAATAGATCATATGCGAAATTTAACTAAGGAATTCCATATTGTTTTAAATCATAGTTCTAACAAATCTATAAAACTATACTCATAATACTTATAATACATTTGACAATGAAATTTGAAAACTGAAGACTGACTAACTGTCTATACTAGTCTGAATAGCCTCTACTAACTGAATGTGAAGGTGATGGTACAAACCCCCAACTAACTTAAACTGAAAAGGAAATACTAAAAATGAATGAACAATTTAAGGTAAATATACCATGTCCTCAAAATAGGAGGACACACCACAGCTACACCTGATAATTTTGAGAGTCTATGCGTTATCTGAGGGCTGAACATCCAAACCTATCATCTGATACATCATAGTGCAAGAAATAAGTATGTGATCAGTACTTTGAATGTACCCGTAAGCAAAATAAGGTAGTCTGATATTCATGGTTTCATGTACAGGAGTAATAACCGACTAAATGAACAACATGAAGTACCGAATAGAATGCATGAAATATATAAAAACTGTGAATGCTTGACCAAACATAAAACATATTTTGAATATAATCTATAAACCAAAGTACTAAAATCTTTTAACTGAATAACTAATATATGTATGCTATGGTCAATACAATCCTGAAGTGAAGTATACTAAATACTGAACTGAGTATGTGGGAGCTATCATATAACTGGCATACAATAATGAACAATTTCGGGTCCAACCTATGACCACAGTTGGAAGGGTGTTAGTACCAAACCACGGGTACTAACACTGGCTGTGTGGATCCATTGAAATGCTGTCCTAAAGGAGTAAGAGTGTCAAGCCTAAACTGATGGGCGACCCCTGGGAGTTAGTCAAGCCTGAACTGATGGGTGACTCCCCAAATCCTACACTGGCTACGTTGCTTTGGACTTTAGGGTCTGCTACTAACGACTCTGCCTATCTGATGTGGAAACCGCCATCCCTAAACTCATTTAATGATAAATCGTACTCCCAACTGAACTTACTAAGAATACTGAACTATTTATATTTTAACTAATTATGATAACTAACTGAACTGATACTCCTTATAACATTTATGAAACTATTCTGAAGATACCGAGGTTAAGTAAACAACTAAGTTTTCAGGTATTCACAATCCCCATGACTCGATAGCAATAATAGTAAAATAGTACTAAACTTTAGGGACATAATATGAAAGCATTTATTCAAAATTCGTTCTTGTAGGCTCTATATCAAAAACTTGATATTCATAGTTTAAGTATTGTAGGCTCTATATCAAAAACTTGATATTCATAGTTTAAGTAAGCATGGAAGTAGTTTAAAGCTTGTGGAAATAGCATGATTTCAACATAAACATCACTAATTATGGTTAAACCAACAAATAACATTATTTAAACATGGGGGGTCTAATAACAACCTCAATTTCATGTAAACATGGCATAGAGTTTTAATTAATGGGAATTCATAGTTTAAATCACAAATAAAAATCACAATTACTTGTAATGATCATAACTTTGAATTTAAAATTGGATACTTGAACTCCATGGGTGAAAGGGGTCCATGGAGGAACATTTAACATACCTAGGTAGATGAATTCATGAGAGTTCTTGGGGTTTACCTTGAAATTTGATCTTCAATGTTAAGGGGTAAGGTTTTATTCTTAAGAGATAATGACTTTCTTGGAGAGGAATTCTGAGTAATGGGTCACATAATGCCCCTTTAGGGTTGTAATTATGTATTATTGATAGATTTGGGGACATGGGGAAAAAACAAGTGGTCCTTGGAAAATAAATCATCAAATTGTAAAATCTCAATTTTTGGCTCTGGCGTGATGCAGTTCTTATCGAGTAGGGGCACTCTAAAAAATACAATCCTCATTTTGTCCAACGACGTGATGTGGTGCTATCGTGTTGTGCCACTGGAAATGGACAATTTCAAACTGGAACCTTAGAGCAACTCGACGCAATCGCGGTGCCTCAATGAATGCAAATTTTCCCCTTGAAGCGACCAGCACTATCACGTTGGTCCACTAAAAGGACGCACATGATTTTCGCCATCACTGTGACGCAACCTTATCGTTTTGGGCTATTGTTTTCACTAAAATTGCCATACCTTTTCATCTAAGTATTAGATTCAGGCTAAATAAGTATCGTTGGAAAGCTAATTCTATTACCTACAATTTGGTAGGTCTAGAGATGGAAAATTATTTGTACAAAAAAATATTTACCTGATTGAAGTTGGCTAAAGCAATATTCTTTTCAAAAACCTAATCGGTAAGGAATATTTTGATTCATCAAGTAGTTGGGAGTTATTGAAGACCTTAATATACACCAAACTCACTCGTAAAACTACCAAAGAACTACAATGTACTATGAATGAGCTTGAAACATGGATCTACTGTAGGTTTTGATTTTTGGGGAATTACAATATCTCCCCCTTGGGAACATTCTTGCTCGAATTAGATTAGTTAAGCTGAAAGCACTGAGGGACTGAGATTACATGTTGAATATACATGATGAAAATGTGATTACATGACTGATTCGCAAAACATGACATATGACTGAACTAATTCTGTGAATACATGACTAATATAAGGATGATATGCAGTTGAAACTGAGCATAGGAAAAAGAAATTCTAAGAAAATTGTTACGTTAAGGTGAATTTGAGTTTACAAAGGAAAGATGAGGGTACTTGGTCTGCATATCTGCTTCTACTTCCCAAGTGGCTCCCTCAACGGACTGATTCCATCAAAGAACCTTAACTAGGGGAACTTCTTTGTTCCTTAGTCTACGAATTTGTCGATCAAGGATTTAGACTAGAATTTCTTCATAAGAAAGATTGTTCTGAACATCTACGCTTTCTAAAGGAAATACTATAGTTGGATCACCAATACACTTCTTCAAAAAAGAAATATGAAATATTGGGTGCACTGATGCTAAGTTAATAGGCAACTCATGATCATAAGCCACTTTTCCAAAATGGCACAAAATTCTATAAGGTCCAACATATTGGGGACTAAGCTTCCCCTTCTTATCAAATATCTTCTCTCCCTTCATAGGAGAGATTTTTAGATAAATGAAATCTTCAATCTCAAACTCAAGGTCCTTTCTCCTTACATTTGCATCAGATTTTTGTCGGCTTCGGGCTGCTTTAAGCCTCTCCCGAATTAGCTAAACTTTCTACAAAGCATCAAACACTAAATCAGGCCCTATCAAAGTGGGTTCACCTATCTCAAACCAACCAACTACAGATCTACATCTCCTTCAATATAGCGCCTCAAACAGAGCCATCTGAATAAAAGAATGATAGTTGTTACTATACGCGAATTCAATCAAAGGAAAGTGGTCATCCCAACTTCCCTTAAAGTCAACAACACATGCTCTCAAAATGTCCTCAAGGGTCTGAATGGTGTTCTCTGCCTGACTATCTGTGTGAGGGTAGAAGGATGTACTGAGGTAAACTTGGGTACAAGATATTTTTTAAAAGCTTTCCAAAAGTAAGAGGAAAACTTTGTACCTCTATCTAAGATGATAGACAATGAAATACCATTAAACCTAACTAACTCTCTAATATACGGCTTGGTAAGAAATGGGCTAAACTGGTCATCCTATACACAATGACCTAAATTAAATCATGTTGCTGACGAGAACAAGGTCCACCTGTTATAAAATCAATGGTCACCTCTTCCCACTTCTAAGTGGGAATACTGAACTCCTACAAAGACCAACTAGGGTTCTGATGCTCAATATTAACCTGTTAACAAATGAAGCACATAGCTACAAACTCTATAATATCTCTCTTCATCCTACTCCACTAATAGATTTCCCATATATCATGGTACATCTTTGTGGCCCCTAGCTGAATCGAGTAACACGCACCATGTACTTCTACAAAAATTTGTTGTCTCAACTCATAATAAACAGCACACACAGTTTACCCTGGCAACGCAACATACCGTCTACCAATTGGGAGAAAACCTCTACTTTTTGTTCTCTGATTTACTCCTTCAACTTCACAAAACTAGGGTCCTTTTCCTGCTTTTGTTTCATTCGCCAACCAAACAAGATTCCAAACTACTTTAAGCCCAAACACTACCATAAGCTAAATCAACCAAACGAACACCTAATTTTGCAATTTGATGAACTTCCTGAACTAACTTCTTCTTATCATCCTCAAAATGAGAAACACTACCCATAAATAATCTACTTAGGGTATCTGCCACTATATTGGCCTTGTTCGGATGATACGAAATGATTATATCATAATCTTTCATCAATTTTAACCATCTCTTCTGATGCAGATTCAAATACTTCTATGAAAATACATACTACAAGCTTTTGTGATCTGTGAACACATCAACATGCACCCCAAACAAATAGTACCTCCAAAGTTTTAAGGCAAAAATAATAGTTGTTAGCTCAAGATCATGGGTAGGTTAGTTATTTTTATAGGGACTAAGTTGTCTAGAGGCATAGGCCACAACTTTACCCATTTGCATCTAAACACACCCTTAAACAACTCTGGAAGTACCATAGTACATAACAAACCTGTCTGAACCATCTGGCAACATCAAAATTGGGGTTGTGGTGAGCCGAGTCTTCAACTCCTGAAAACTCTTCTAATAACAATCTGACCACTGAAACTTAATTTCCTTCTGAGTCAGTCTGGACATTGGGGATACAATAGATGAGAACCCTTCAACAAACCATCAGTAATACCCAGCCAAGCCTAAGAAAGTTTTGATATCTGACAGAGAGATGGGTCTGGGCCAGTTTCGCACTACTTTGGTCTTTTGAGGATCAACTTTAATACCATTACTGAAAATAATATTTCCAAGTAAAGCTACTGATATTAGCCAAAATTTGCACTTACTGAATTTAGCGAACAATTGATGGGCTCAAACAGTCTGCAATACTATTTTGAGGTTGGTTGCATGATAATTTTAATTATGGGAATAGACAAGAATGCCATTAATGAAAACTATGGTGAACATATCCAAGTACTACTTGAACACTCGGTTCATCAAGTCCATGAAGTCTGCTGGGTCATTTGTGAGACCAAAGGACATAACTAGAAACTCAAAGTGACCATACAAGGTTCTGCAAGCTATTTTCAAAATGTCACATTCTCTTACTTTGAGCCAATCATATCCAGATCTGGGGTTTATTTTATAAAAATAACTGGCACCTTGAAGTTGGCCAAATAGGTCATCAATTCTGGGGAGTGGATATTTGTTCTTGATTGTTACTTTGTTCAACTGACGGTAGTCAATACACATTCTAAGAGAACCATCTTTCTTATGCACGAATAGAATCGGAGCTCCCCACGGGAAAATTTTGGGCCTGATGAATTCCTTATCTAGAAAATTTTGAAACTGTTCTTTCAACTCTTTGAGTTTGGCTGGAGCCATTATATATGGTGGAATAGAGATAGTCTAGGTATCTGGAAGAAGATATATCCCAAAGTTGATTTCCCTTTTAGGAGGAACTCTAGGAAGATTTTCACGGAACACATCTGGAAATTCCCTTACTACTAAAACTAACTCAAAATTTGGAGTCTCAGAATTAGAGTCCTTGACCCGAACAAGATGATAAATACATCGTTTGGATATCATTTTCCTCGCTCTAAGGTATGAAACAAGTTGACCCCTAGGAATTCTAATACTACCCCTCCATTCAAGAACTGGTTCATTTGGAAATTAAAGATGAACTACTCTATTTTTACAATCAACTGAAGCATATCATGAGTAGAGCTAATACATGCCTAGAATGATGTCAAAATATATTATCTCTTACTCCATAAGATTAACTAAAGTAACTTTCTGAGATACTATAACTAGCCAGTTCTTGTCTACCCCTCGGGCTACGTTAGACTTACCCACAGGGTTAGACACTAAGAAAGGCTCTACTAAGATTTTAGGACTGACTCTGTAGTTAACAGCTATATAAGGGGTTACAAAAGAAAGAGAATCTCTAGGGTCTAGTAAAGAATAAATATGTAAATGAAAGACTTATAATGTTCCAGTAACTACGTCAAGAGAACTTTTCTTATCTTGATAGGACTAAAGTCCATAGATTATATTGTGACGCTGACGACTAGTAGCGCTAGAAATGGTGCCATGCTAAGTCAGGCAACAGACTAGAACTGATAACAGGTAGGACTGGCCCTACTGACGCAAATTCCTACCTTTCTAAGCAACTACCCGACACTTCTAAATCTGATTGCCTAGCTTTCCACACCCAAAGAATACATCATTGTCAGTTCTACACTTACCCTAATGGTTTCTACAATATTTCTAGCAATGAGGATTTTTACGATCACTATTTACACTACCTTGGGACTTAGAGCCTTGCATTTCATCCCTATTACCATTTCTAAATTTTGGTACTAGGGCACTAGCTGAAGATAGAGTCGGGACTAAAGATTTTTGATGAAACTGAGGACGATTACCACCTTCTGACTTTGGTTGAGTAAAATTAAAGCTACATGTTTTAGCCTTCTTATTCTCTCTATCATTTTCTTTATTCTTCTGCTCCTTAATTTGTTCAGAATGGAATATAAGCCTAGATATGTCTATCTTCTTAATAAACATCACAGTCTTGTACTCCTTAACCATACTGACAGATTACCAGACACAAACTTACTCATCCTAGACCTGCTATCAGCCACCACATGAGGAGCATACCTGTCTAACTGAGTAAACATAAGGGAATACTCTTTCACACTCATGTTGTGTAGTCTCAAGTTGATAAACTCTAACAATTTGGATTCCCTTAGCTCAAATAGGAAGAATCTATCTAAAAAGGTTGTATCAAACTCATCCCACTCTAAAGGCCCTACATCTGTACCTCTATCCTCTTTTCACTACCTAAACATGGTATGGGCTATATCCTACAACTGGTAAGGAGCCTGTTCAACACTCTCAATAGAAGTTACCCCCATAGTATTTGTCACCTTCTGTACTATGTCTAGGAATTCCTACGAATTCCTTTAGATTTTGATCCCGAGAATAGAGGATGATTTATTTGGGTAAAGTCTTGAATCCTAACTATGGAAGTATCGACCACTAGGGAGGTTAAAATAGTGGCTGGCTAAAATTTTGAGCAGCTATAGAGTGATCTAGAGTAGTACATGCAGCTCTAAACTCTGCATAGGAAATATGGTCGTTTAGTGGATCTTCCTAAATGGGCGGAGGTGATGGATGGATCACATTTCTTCTTCCATTTATATTTCTAAGGAATTTTCTATAAATGGAAGAGAGAATATATTATATACAATGTTTAACATGAGCTCATGCTCATTCGTGCGACGTGATCACTGAAATAAGGGAAGCTTTTTATAAATACCTTATAGCCTCTTGTCCATAAGTGTGGCGCATTTTACACCCATGCCCAAGACTCTACTTGATGAGACTTTAAGACTTCCTAGGAAACTTTAAAACCCTAGGGTCTGATACTAAGTTTGTAACGACCTGAGAGTACACCCTTGGTGTCACATGATTCTTACAGTCTCCAGAGACCACAAGCTAACCCGTGAGCTGGTACCTGCTGTGAGCACTGAATAAAACTAATAATAATAGATTATATGTAAAATTTAGCTAAGGAATGCCATATGATTTTAAATCATAGTTCTGGCAAAATCTATAAAACAATACTGATAATACTAATAAAATATCTGATAATGACAACTGAAAACTGAAAAATGAAGACTGACTAACCATTTTCTCAAAATATGATGACTAAGTACTACTATGCCTGATAGTCAAGAGAGTCTATGTGAAATCTGGGAACTGAACATTCGAACCTATGATATGATACATCATAGCGCAAGAAATGAGTATGCAATTAATACTTGGATTGTACTGGTATGCTAAATTAGGTAGTTTGATATACATGGTATCACGTACAGAAGTAATAACTGACTGAATGAATAGCATAAAGTATTGAATAGAATGCATGAAATCTATAAATACTGCGAATGAATGACCAAGCATAAAACTATTCTAAATATAATTTATAAACTGAAATACTAAAATCTAATAATTAAATTACAGATATTTGTATGCTATGGTCTATATAACCCTTAACTGAAGTATACTGAACACTGCTCTGAGATAGTTAGAGCTATAATCTAACAAACATACCCCAATAAGCAATTTGGGGAACAACATGTGACCCTAGTTGGAAGGGTTTCAGTACTATGCCACAGGTACTAATACTGGCTATGTAGATCCACTGAAATACTATCCCAAAGGACTAAGGATGTCAAGCCTAATCTGACATGTGACCCCTAGAAGGTTGTCAAGCCTGAACTAATAGGTGACTCCTCAAATCCTATGCTGGCTATATAGTTCTGGAGTACAGGGACTACTACTAATGACTCTACCTATCTGATAGGGAAGCCATTATCCCTGCACTTTCTTGGTGCTAAATTCTACTCCCAACTAAACTGGCTCAGAATATTGAACTATTGTGAGTTTAAATGATTATGGTAAATTACTCAACTGATACTACTCATAATATGTCCAAAACTATTCTTAAGGTACTGAGGATAAGTAAACAACTAAGTTTACGGGTATTCACAACCCCAGGACTCAATAGCAATAATAGCAAAATTCTACTAAAACTTTGGGGACATAATATGAAAGAATTTAGCCAAAATTCATTCTTGTAGGAATTTCTTCAAACACTTAATATTCATACTTTAATCTAAGCATGGAAGTAGTTTAAAGCTTGTGAAAAATACATGATTTCAACATCAACATCACTAATTATGGTTTAAATTAGAAACTAACATTATTCAAATGTGTGGGGTTTGATAACAACATTAATTTCATGTAAACATGGTATAAAGTTTCAATTCATTGGAATTCATGGTTAAAATTATAATTAAAAATCACGATTACTTGTAAAGATAGAAACTTTGTATTTAAAATTGGATACTTGGACTTCATAGGTGAAAGGGACCCATGGATGAACATTAAACATACCTGGGCTGATGAATTTGTGAGAGTTATTGGAGTTTTCCATGAGATTTGATCTTGAATCTTGAAGGCTAAGGTTTTATTCTTGAGAGATAATGAGATTCTTTGAGAGGAATTATGAGTAATGGGGCACATAATGTCCCTTTAGGGTTGTAATTACATGTTTTGGATGGATTTGAGGCCATGGGAAAAGACCAAACAGTCCCTGTAAATTAAATTATAAAACTAGAAAATCCTAATTTTCAGCTTCGGCGGACACAGTGCTTATCGCGTCAGGCCACTAGAAAAAGGACAATCCTTATTATGTCCAATGGTGCGATGCGGTGTTATCGCGTTGCGCCACTGGAAATAGACAATTCCAAACTAGAACCTTGGCGCGATGCTGCGCCATCGTGGTGCCTCACTGAACGCAAATTTCCCCTTGGTGCAATGTGGTTTTATCACGATGGTCCACTGGAGAAGGACAAATGTGATTTTGGCCATCACCGCGATGTGGCCTTGTCACGTTGGGCTACTGTTTTTCACTAAAAGTTCCATAACCTCTTATCTAAGTATCGGATTTAGGTGAAATTTGTATCATTGGAAAGCTAATTCCATTCCCTACAATTTGGTAGGTCTTGATATAGAAAATTCTCCGTAGATCAAAATATATGCTCATTTGAATTTTGCTAAAGCAACATTCTTCCCGAAAACTCAATCGTTAAAGAATAGTTTGATTTGTCAAGTAGCTAGGAGTTATTTTAGGCCTTAATGTACACCAAACTCACTCGTAAAACTATCAAAGAAATACAATGCACTTTGTATAATCTTGAAACATGGCTCTAATGAAGGTTTGTATTTTCAAGGTATTACATAAAAGGGCCACTTTACTTCTTGTGAGGCTACGTACACTTACATGTGTACTTGGGCGTAACAAGTTTTTTGTGCTATTTCCAAGGACTTGTAAATTGGAAACTATTTGTGTTTTAGTTTTATGTTTTAGATTTTTTTAATGTTTTACACTCTGTATTGGTTTTGTATTTGCAGGAAATAGGTTTATAGACTAGTAAGCTGGCAAAGGATAGGTATTTGGTTGAACCAAGTCCTGAACTTGAGCAATGCATCCATAAAAAAAGGAGAGAAATAATCCTTATCCCCTATATTTTATAAATTAAAGAAGATAGAGATAATCCTGCTCTCATGGCTAAAGAACAACCAGCCCGTAGGACAGTTAGAGAAGTGACAATCCCACTTCCAACAAATTTGACCTCTAATTTTTAGAAATCGGCTCCTTAATGTAATTTTTACCTAAAGCAAAATATGGTACAGCTGCTGATCAGCAGTGTACAGTTTATTAGGCTTTCGCATGAAGATCCACAAGTCCATCTGCGGAACTTTCTAGAGATTAGTGACATATTCATCCTTACGGGTGTGTCAACTAATTATGTTAGGCTGACACTATTCCCTTTTTCACTATTAGGGGAAGTAAATAAGTGGTTGACTATTGATCCAGAAAATTCAATTACTATCTGGGATGACATAGCCTGGAGATTCCTCATCATATTCTTTCTATCTGGCAAGACTGTGAGACTTTGTAGTGATATTGTGTTCTTTAAACAAAAGCCAAATGAGAATTTATATCATGCTTGGGAGAGATTAAAATCTCTTTTACAGGACCGTCCACACCATCAATAGTCCAATGAGGTATTGGCTTATACTTTTGTTGAGGAACTTGACCATAACACAAAAAAATTATTAGATTCAGCTGCAGGTGGTCAAGCTCTGGAGATGACGTATGATGACCTGTATACTTTATTGAAATGTATTGCTCAAGGGAATCCTAAATGGCATTCTAACTTAAGTAGTGAGACAAAGAAGGTTGCATGTATGTTGGAGGTTGATCATTTTAACACCTTATCTGCTTAACTTTCTGCTCTATAGAATCAAATAAGCAATATAAAGTTGGGGATTGCACAACTTGCAGCTACAGTTAATGCAATCCAAAAGACTGCTGGTTGGTGTGAGGTTTATGGTAACAATGGGCATTCAACGGTTATGTGTGCTACAAATCCTAAGTCTGTGATGTATGTGGGCAATTTTTAGAGGCTAAATTATGGTAATACCTACAGTTAAAAGTGGTAGACTCAGTCACTAAATACCTCATAGAACAACCAGCAACAGTTTCAGCAACCATAGGAACAAGGAAATCATGCCATAAGAAATATGGAAGAGATCCTAAAAAACATACAGCTGGTAAAGCACAGTTGGCAGTAGATGTAAAAAGTCAACAGTTAGAGATTAAAAGCTAACAAATGGCCACAAGGATCTTAGAGTTATATAATGGTCAGCTATAGGCCTCAAGGTGGATTGCCAAGTTATACTAAAAATCCTAAACATGTCATGGCAATATCTTAGAGGAATTATAAGGATCAGAATAGAGAACCTCCAAGGAAAGTGAAGGAGTTTGATGTAGAGTTCATTCCCCCAAATGTATTTGAAAATTTTGCAGAATGTTTGAGAAATTCTAAGTACTCGAATGAAAAAGTTGCTAAAGAGTTGAAGAAGATCCCACCGCTACCTTTCCCATAGAATCATATAAAGGCAAAGGAGGATGCATGCTTCAAGAAGTTCACTGACACATTTAGAGAGCTACATATTAATTACCTCTTTTAGATGTTTTGGATGAAATTCCCAAGTACACTAATTACTTGAAGGATGTGCTCACTAACAAAGTTAAGTTGTGGGATGTTGCAACAGTAGTACTCACTAAGGAGTGTAGTTCTATAGTGATGGAGAAGATGCCAAAAAAACTCAAAGATCCTAAGAGCTTAACTCTCTCCATTAAAATTAGAAGAAGTAAGGTGATCTATGCCCTCGGTGATTTTGGGGCAAGTATAAATTTGATGCCTCTCTACTGGTTCAACACATTAGGCCTAGGGAAGCCTAGACCAAGCACGGTGTACTTCAGTTAGCAAATCAGACCCTAGCCCATACTGAAGAATTATAGAGAATGTTCTTATAAAGGTTGGTAAATTTATTATTCCTACATACTTTATTATTTGAGATTTTTAGGTAGATGAAAGAGTACCAGTCACCTTGGGACATCTAATTTTAGAGACGGGAGAAGCATTGATTGATGTGAGAGAGGCCACGCTTACAATGAGGTTGGATGATAAAGAGGCAGTTTTTAAATTATACAAACCACTCAAGAGACTATCCCACTACAAATATCTATGAATTATTACTATTATCAAAAGGGATAAGTGTTGGGTGGTGGAGTCTGTTCTACAAAAGACCTCTTTGGACTCATCATTGAGCAGGCTAAAACTCCAATATCAAATCCTGGCATGATGCAGATTGATGAGCCTGAAAAGTGTAAAGTTGAAGAAGTTGTTGACTTTAGAGTTCACACTCAAGAGGTCAAAAATGAGTAAGGAGATGGCGTCTTAGTGTAAAAAAGAGGATGAAGGAAAATTGTTGATTTAGATATTGAGTCATGTCGTGACACTAAATCAGGCACATCTTGGGAGGCAACCTATGTTAAGTAGGTATGTTTTATGTTTTTTAGTATTTTAGCTTTTACTTTACTAGTTTATGTTTTTTTTTGCATCATAGGTTGAGGGGAAGTCTAAGTATCAAAAAACTTAAGCTAAGGTGCATGGCAAAGACTAAGTGTGGGGTTCCCCCAAACCTTTTGATATTTATAGATGCTACTAGCTAGGACTTAAGGCCTCAGAGAGTATTTCTTTCTCTACTTTTAAATTATACTTTTGGGATAAAGTAGATTTTTAAGTGTAGGGTGGGGAAATTCCCAATTTTTAGGGTAATTTTAAATTTTTTAGGTTAGGAATAAGTGTGAGATGTTCTTTTTGGTTCTATAGTTGATTACATAATGAAATTTTATTTTGGTCGTAAGGGCATGTTGATTTTGTGAATAACAACTTTTGAGACTCCTATGCTCTTGATTATGACACTTATACTTGTTGGCTTAATGTTGAATTCATGCTATTATTTGGTTGATAGTCTATGATGCTCCTACTTGAGTTGAGCATGTGCCATGTGCATGTAAGGTTGTTGTATATTCCATGTTGCATATGATATCTAGCACTTTCATGGTGTATATGCAAAGCGAAATAAAGAGTGTGGTTTAGGACATGATATATGCATTTCTATAATAGCCTTGTCTCATACCTTCTTTTACCTACCTTTGTGCATTATCCTAGTTAACCCCATTAAGCCTTTAACTTATTCTTTGGTATCCTCACATATAGCCTAATCCCCTTCATTGATTGACTATAATTTGATCCAAAGTTTCTAAGCATTTTAGGGTAAATTTAATTGAGATAAGGAGTTGGAAAATTCAAGTAGGAGAAAGGTGAAATTGAAGACCCAAAGTTATAGTTATTGGTGTGTAAAAGTTTTTGTGTTGGGGTTGGGAGTTAAAGAAATTTATACTAAATAAATTCCTATTTTTAGCTATGTCATGGTACACTAAACCCGTTTTGGCCCTGGTCTTCCTTGGCTATTATGCACCTAAACTAAGGCAATTTCTTAAGTTGAGGGTGGCGATCATAGAGATGTGTAACATATAATAGGTTTGAAGATGGGTAAAATCGAATGATATGTACATAGCATACTCCTGCCATAGTATATGTGAATGAGCTCAATGAGACGAGGCAAAACAAAAGATGTGGGTAGATAAAAGCGGTGTAAGTTGGTTGTTAGAGATTGGCTTTAATTGAAATTATGTGATGTATTAAAGTGCTTAGGGAACATAGTCACTATTACTGGCCAAAATAGTTCCTACACATCCCTTAGCCTACATTACAACCATTAAAGACCTATATGATCCTAAGCATCATCATTCTTATATTGGTGGAGTACTACACTAGGATAATACCTATGGTTCATTATGTGTAACTTGTGAATTCCTCGTGAGAGTGAACACAATTAGATTCTTGTACCTATTTTGGTATAAATTGCATTTATGTGAGTGTTTATAGGTAACTCCCTTGTTGTGAAGAAACATTTTTGATTATAGTTGAGTGAGTTGTATGATGTATTTGATTGAACCAAATGTATAATTTTTCCATCTAAGTTATCAATTCTTAAGGCTAGGATGTTTTTAAGTAGTATTCTTCAACTTTTAATTGTGTACGTAATATGCTTAGTGTAGAAACTTGCATTCTCTGTATTCATTATAGTACTAGATTGAGTGTCTTACTTGTAGTAGAAGTTTAGAGTCTCCTCAACTCATGATGCTTTGTGTAAAGATTTGTTTGAGGATGAACAAGGCTTTATGTGTGGGGGGGGTGATGTTGGGTGTATTTCTGCACTTTAGTGTTGCTTTCCTAGGTCATATTGCCTTGTTTTAAGGATTTTTTTGTGCTTTAGCTATTGATGTTGATATAAATAAACATCTAAGTTTACAAATAGTGAATTACAATTTTTAAAGGTGTTTTAAAACAAGTTTGGATTCAAATTAATCATTTAGAGATGTAACGACAAAACTAGTTTTACTTGGTCTATCATGGTGGATTCTAATTTTTTGAATGAGTTACTAATGGTTTGAGTGTGTAATTATATGTGAAAAAATTTGTTCATAATGAGCTAAGTTCAAATGGATCATGGAAAGAGTCGAAGCGATAAGTTAAAGATCAATGTGGCAAGCCTAGTCTTAGCTCGAGTGTTTAGTTCATCGTTATGAATGTTTTGTGGTTTTGAGCTCTAATATTTAGTCTTTGATGATTTAGTATGCCTGGTTATTTTATTATGGTGATATATTGATGCTATACAAGATGGAAATTGAGTGGAAACAACACCGCAAGGCAAGGATGGAAGGAGAAACACTTTGATTAAATTAGGCATCAAGAGGCATATTCCAGTGAACCTAAGTGAATTGGCTGTGTCGAGGAACTCTTCCCATGTGATAACCAACACCTCTAGTATATATTACCACGTTATATCCACCATGACATGCTACTCTCCATTCGTAACGAGTTTTTAGTTCATTGTTACGAATGTTTTGTTGTTTTGAGCTCTAATCTTTAGATTTTGATCATGTGGGATGCTTTGTAAGTTGATTATGGTGATATATTTATACAACAAAATATGTAAATTTAGTGGAAACAACATTGTTAGTCAAGGTATAGAAGGCGAAACACATAGACAAAATTAGGCACCAAGAGGCATATTCCAGTGAGCCTACGAGAATTGGCCACATCGCGGAACTCTTCCCACGCGATAATGAATGCCTCGCGGAGATCTTACCACGTGATATCCACCATGAAATTCCACTCTCTCCACAAGATATCCAACGCGACGTGGATAATTTCTCATACATGGCGAAAATCCCCCCTCTATAAATAGAATACTTTGCATACTTTGTAATTACCATGGATACTTTTGGACGTCTTTGGGAGCTTGAGGAGGCTGCTACACATGAATTTTAAGGGTTTTCTCTCTTTTAATTAGTTCATTCATAGATTTAATCATGTATTCAAGTATTTAGATTATGATTATGTCGATTGGTGGCTAAACACCCCTATTCCAGGGCTAGGGCCAAGAACATGTTTGCTATCATTATGAATTAAGTTTGTTTGGATTTCTTATAATATTTGGTTGTTTTTTCATCCTTGTTTTAACTATTTTGAGGATTCACTACCCTTAGAATATATATTATCGATCATGTAATCTCGGGAGGGGGAGTAGGAAGATAGAATATGGGGATGAATAGTGTAAGGTTCTTATTCTTAAATAAAATAAGGAATTTGAATTAGCATCTTGGACAGGGATGTACCTAGAAGACTTGTTTGGTTTATATGTAGGATGATAGCTTTAAGCACTTAATTATATTATTACATCCACGCTCAATGATGTAGTTGTAATTTCCAAGTTAGGTACACGATTGGAGGTCGGAAGACCATGATCATGTGATAAACCCTACGAATCAATAACTAAGATAAGAAATCTAACAAATGAAGTTCAATAGCATAGTATGACTGGTCGAAGTGCCTTATCCTGGGCTTTCCTCTATTGATTGTCTCAAGTCTTTATTTTACGCACTGTTTTGTTTAATTTTAGTTTATAAATTATTCAAAACTCTTTTAGTTACGTTGCACCATTCTAATCTTAATAGTTGGACTGAATTTTGATAGTTGATTAACACAAGTACCTATGGGATCGATACTTGGCTTGTAAAAGGGGCACTTTACTACTTGTTAGGCCACACACATTTGCGTGTGCGCTTGGGCGCAATAGTATGTGCAACTTAACCATCCTAGAACCACCCACAGGGTATATGGTCCAGTGTAACCCCTTAAACTAGCACCGATGCATGTAGCCGCATGAACCAGAGATACCATAGGAGTAGGGGATTCCTGAGTACCCTTCACTCTCCATGATACATATGTACAAGTGTACTTTTGAAATTCTAGTGTACCTCATAAGTATCTTATATGGTCTCCATGACCAATACTTATGTCTTCAAAAATGAATTTCCAATGTCCATCTGCAAAAATGAATTTCCAATGTCCATCCACTAGACTCAACCTTCACGGTTTCCTATGACACACTGCCATTATTGCCAAATTAAACCATTACAATACAACTAAACTACCATTCCACTTATTATTAACCAAGTCTATAAGTAGTGGTATCGTCATACTGAATATAGCTTGCAAGCAATGTCCTTAGCCATTCTTTTAGGGCGAAGGGATTTCCATTTACCCATAGATTACATTCCCAAGTTGACTTTGGGGAATCCCATGTACCCCACAACTGATCATTATTATGTTTTCTTAGGGGATTCCTTTGTACCCCACAAGGATTTCTATTAGGCCAACCATACTATCAAAACCATACCATTTAACTATTCTAAACCATTTAAACGATTTACACCATTTAGGGTTACACTACCAAGTTATACAATACAATAGTTCCATCAAAAGTCGGACAATATAGTAAAAGCATTGTCATAGGCATTTTATCAAATAAATAGGAGGCATAGTCATTCCAACACAAAAACCAAGTACCAATTAACCATTTCAATGCAACCAAATGTACAAATCACCATTAAAACATGTAAATCCATAATTAAAATATGGGGAAAACTATAACCAAGCCTTTATAACCAAAATCCCAAACACATATTTGAAAATCCAAAACCATACAAAATTTATGCCATGAAAACAATTCATAAAACATACCTTTAGTTGGAACTAACTATGAGGGAGGATTAAAATGCCTTAGATTGAGAAAACGATGAGACAAAATCAGCCCTATAAGCCCGAATTGAAAACTTTGAAGGAAACCCTAGCTTTTGGTTTACCCAAGAGCCTTGAGAGATTTTGAGAGAGTTTAGAGTATTTTATTGATTGCAAATAGGTTAATAAAGCCCCAAAAATTTGTTTTACGTCATGGATTCCAAGGATTTATAATGGGTAATGTCCAGAATACTCCCAACTTAAACTGTATTAATTTCCCACTATAGGGTATGACTCTACCATACCACCTGTACCCTATCATACGACTAGTACCCCTTAGTCGTATAATTTCCTAAAACCAAAAATCTAGGAAATACTCTAAGGGTCAAAACCCAAGGTGTTTCAATATCTCCCCACTGCTAAACTGACTTACAACTAGTAGATAAAAATCAAGGGACCCTTAGTGTGTTAAATCTACCTAATAAGGATAGTCGATCTTAAATTTATCACCTAATCCTTTATGCTCTATGGAACATTCACCTCCTCATATTACATTCTATTACCTATGAAAACACCCTAACTATCTTAAATAATTTCTATAAACACCACCGAGTCCCCTTTTTCTAAAATCTCCCCAAGTGAATGCTAAATTCATAAATCATTAGCCAACCAATCCTCCATTCACAACCTATGATTTATTTCACTACTACAATATCTAGTCCTTATGATATCCTTCATTATTTAAACTAAAGATGAAATATTGCAAATAACCACTCTTTTTTATCGATTACCATAAGAGCATATCAACCCTAAAACTCACCTAAAGGTCATGTATTTACAACTATATCTTTTCCACTATGAGTTACCCTCACTATGACACCTAAACATCAGACTTCATATCACTAACCTTGGGATCACCTTAGTATTGATAGGTCATAACACACCCTATTATACTCTCTCTGAGATAGAAATACTATCCCAACATTCAGATACAAATCTTTTCCCTTAAGTGAGACATTTGTAATAATGTTCTTGAAAAGGACAAATGACATATCTTACCTCAGGCTGACAAGCATGATTCATGATGTTAGATGTACACGCTTGAATTAATACACCTTGATGCACTAATGGACTCTTTTAAAGTCCTTGCACAATTGTAAAACTTTTAATAACTCATTCAAAAAGGACCACAGTAATGGGAAGTAAGCCTCTACACCTGTATCCCCTCAATAATGAGACAACATAGGAATTAGAGAAAGGAAGGAAGTTGGATAACTTTCATGTGGACAACACAATAGCACAATATAGAGTATTAATGAATGAGAAACATTTTGTAAATACCTCATAGCCTCTCCCATATAAGTGTGGCGCACTACATAACCATATAAGAGACTCTACTTGACACGTCTTTGTGGAAACTCAATGACACTCAACCTAGGTTTTGATACCAACTTTGGCATGAATTAATAAGGGCATGGTGATAATAGGTATCTTAAGTCTAACAAGGACTGGATACCAACCCTTTTGCCTAGTCAAATAAAATACAATATAAATATAGCAGTAGAATTTTGAACATATCACAATAAAGATAAGTATGAATCAAAAGAAATCT
The DNA here is from genome assembly GCF_002878395.1 of Capsicum annuum. Classification (NCBI taxonomy): domain Eukaryota; kingdom Viridiplantae; phylum Streptophyta; class Magnoliopsida; order Solanales; family Solanaceae; genus Capsicum; species Capsicum annuum. The sequence continues at coordinate 58,983,541 of NC_061116.1, read as the reverse complement.
AAGAACTCAACAACTAATCCCAAGTCCACAGTAATCCACAAACACTCAAACCAAAACCAAATCAATCTAAGTTGGAATATGCCCCAAATATTATCCAAAAAAAGAAGCCAAATGGTAGTCTATGAAACATGACTTTAAATTATAACCCTTCTGGAGAATAGAATCTCACTACTTCAAAATTGATAACTGAAAACACAAAAATCTATCACTGTATAGAAAAATAAAAATTCCTTCGGACCCTACATTGCATGGGGATACAATATTTAAAGATGAATAGTGGGATAAGCGCTAGCATGTAACTTAGAAAAGGGATAAAATAATGCCATGATCAACAATTTAAGATCATTCAAATGCAATGTAAATAATCAGATGTATATACATACATATATTACATGATGGGATAGGGAACAATACTGAGCATAAATAAGAACATTATCCTAGTCTATGTATTACAACCATCGTAAATAGGTACCTACAGGCTATATGAGTTCAGCTCCCCCTTTTGAAAGGGCACTAACAAGTGTTAGCCACATGAACCACAGATATTAAGGAAGACTAAAGAGTGTTGCGACCTCAAGTCAATCCAAGATAATAATATTATCAATAGTGTAAACTGGGCACACATTTTGTAGGACCAACCATCACATTGTCAAACATGAGTTTCCAGTACAAGTCATTCAAGACCCACACCATAACTTCCTAGCTACATAAGCCCCATTAAGCTAAAATTAAAATAAGTTTTACATAATCCATTCATTAACCATAGAATTATACATTAAAGGACACCATAGGTATCAGCATACCATTCGCTTTTAAGCTTATAATTATGCCTTTACAATTCCATTAACTTGTAGGAATGCCTCGACTCCCTTTTTATTTATCAAATCCACTTGGGGGGATGCCTCAATGCTTGAGGTTTTGATTTTAATAAAAATATGGCCAACAATTCCTTTAAAATCCATGTTTAATATTTTAACATATATGCAATGCAATAGTATAGATGAGCAAGTCAAACCAAGTAACAAATCATATTTCAAAACTAATTACACAAATGGGCTGAGGGAACGTAATTTTCAAACCAAATTCAATACCAAATTCATCAAATTTGGGGAATACCTTGACCCCCATTCCAATTCCGACACCCATGCATCGCATTAGTTCAAAACATAAAAACAATGCATGAATAATTGTATTAAATTCATAGGAAAATTAATTCAAGATGCATTAATTTAAAAACCCTCGAATCCATATTCACAGCCAAAATTTAATCACAAGGATACAATTATAAACATATGTTTTTGATAACATAATAGTAGAGGAAGAGTATCATGCCTTACATCTAGCTTAAGACATGCCTTAGATCATGACTTGATAAGTTGAGTTGATTTTAAAATTGATAGTTGATCTAGCTTAAGACAAGAAGTGTTTTGTTTAACTTTATTATTGATTTGGGATAGGAATTGTATGTTTGTACAATGTTCATTGCATTTCACATTGGATCAGAGTGCAAGCCCGTACATAATAATTTTATAAGGATTGTAGACCACACCTACACAATATATATTTGGATTGAAGTATATGCCTGCAAAGTGCATGAACCTTGTAAGACCCACATGGGTCCTGACCTTGATGCTATTTCTCAATAAGTGTGCACACAACATATGTATTACACATGCATTATGCTAGAATAGGGTGTAATTATATGTGGGTTATAATTTATTTGTTCATATGTTAATTTGTTGATTGATGGAAGCTATTGTTGCTTGATTAAATTGGTTAGGATTTGTAGGTGAAATCTCCAAACACTCAAATAGGTTTGAGGGTGAAAATTTCAAGATCTTTAAAGCTCAATCTATCTTTAAAAGAAGTGTTTGGGTGAATATTAGGAACCAGCATCATCCTTGAAAGTGGGATATCGGAACCAAGGTAACAGTAGATAATTATTGGAATATTTTACTAAATTATCACTATCTTAGACATAAGAGTGATTGTGAAGTTGACTATTCCTTGGGTATCATCCTAGATATAGGGATGTCTAATTGAGGTATTAGGTGGCTTTATTTTACACACTCATTAGGTACTCAAAAGAGTCAATGAGTGAAATCTTTGAGGCTATGTTCACAAAATAGCCCCAAGGACTTACAACCTAGTCTACCACATCATCAACAATTAGAACATGCATCGAAGTATCATGTCTTCATGCATATCTTGCCCCTAGGAAAGCATAAACCCAAGATCCGTGCCTAATTGCTTAGGCTCTGTAACCCCGAATTTGTACTCGGAAAACCTAAAAAGAAATATTAAGTGTGATACCTTTCAAACCCCTATTTTTATCATTTTGTACTATGAGTTTGAATATAGCTAGCATTTATCATTTCAAACTAATTTAATTATCACTCACATTGTTCCTCGTGGATTAAACTTCGACTCTAATGTTGGGTAAATATATTGACAAAGACCGCCTTGTACTTAAAATTGATGTGTAAGTTGAACGTTATCAAAAATGGCGTCATTGTTGGGGAGAAATTTGGTGTATTGAGTTATTTTGGAATTCTAGCTTACTTGCATGAATTCAAAATTGAAAATATTTTTTTGTGATTTTCTTTTATATTTTTATGTTAGATAGATTTTTTTTATTTACTTTTGTTTATGGAATCTTTCAATAAATATTAATTTTCTATTTGGAAGTCCTATCTTGACGATCTAGTACATATTATAACAAACCTTACTTTGGGAGAGATTGTAGATATGCTCCTCAGAGAGAGATGGAAGTACCATCTTGAGTCTATTGGGAGTATGATTGCTCTTTTTGTGGTGGTCGAGATGGATATTGGAGTGATTTCCCAAATTCCCCCTCTCTCCTTATTATTCTAACCAAAATTATAGTTATTCTTATAAGTTTGATAGGTTTTATGATGAGAAGAAGGAAAAGAAACATACGTGTTCCAATAGTTTTAAAGCAATACTTCAAACAATTTTGGACTGGGTAACTACAACGGGGGAGAATGTGCAAGACATGCATCAATCCTACAAGGAATTTGGAATGGAAATTGTCAAGATTGAGGAAATGGGCAAGAAAATAAATCTTTCAAATACAACTACCTTGCCTACTTTCCAAGAGGAGGTCAACCAAGAAGAGAAGCCAAGCTATGATGATGGGCTTGGTAACCAAGAACCCTCGGTGACTTCCTACCTAGCGGAATCAAATAATGAGAAAGATGCCAAGATAAAGGAAATGGTGCTAGAGTAAAAAGAAGAAGCCCAGAAAATATCTTATGATAACTCTAGTCCATTTACGGGTAAAGGTTCTTCGGAGGGGGCAACCTCAAAATTAGGGGTTAGTCCTTATTCAAACCACTTCTCAACATTATTCTTAGAGGATATGATGAGAATCCATCCACCTAGGAAAATAATGTATTGCATAAGAAGGAGGACTATCCCTATATTTTGGAATTTAACACTCCAAGAGAGCACATGGAAGCCCCACTATCAATGGCCAAGGACCTCAACCTCCGATAGACAACTAGTTGCCTATTGATGTGCTCACTTTTATCTATAGAGACAAATAAAAACTTTGATGTAAAGTTTGGTAAAAGGTTTAAGTCTTCAAAGTAAAGAGATAAAAGAATTACTATCATGCCTTTTCTCTATTTTGTCTGAACTTGGAAGATTTGAATCTTCTATCCCTCTGCCGCTCAACTCATAATGAGCAAAAGTTAGGACCACGACTCAAATCTTATGAGTGGAAATAGAAATGATAGTTTGAAGGGTAGTTCACCACAAAAGATGGGAGAAAACCCATAAATCCATGAAAAGTTTCCTGTATTGTTTTATTTTATGCATGATAGAGTAGATTTTAATTTTGCATTTGTTCATGCATAATCCATGAAAAGGTAGTAATATGAGGAATTTTAATTGAAATTAAAAAAGAAAAATATAAAATTTGCATGTGTGGGTTAAACAAAGGAGTGCAAGAGACCTAATTTTTAGTGTTGGTTAACGTGATAACAGTCCATACCTCTGCAATTGCAGAGGCCGCATCTCTGCGATCGCAGAACTAGGATCACAATAATGGTTGAATCAGCTTAAATAATCATTCGACTGCCATTTCTTAACACACACTTTTCTCAAATTCTCTCAAAATTATTGGCATAATATAGAGTATCCAACTCTTCATCTCAATCCCTTTCATCCTCTAACTTGGTATATTGTCTTAACACCCTTAATTTTCATATAATTGTATGCATAGAGCTTCTAGTTTAGGGAAAGGCCTGAAGTATCATTTACAAGACAAATACATGCATGTTTATGAGTATTATAGTTGTTAGCTATTGTAGTTTGTGTACACACCAATGGTAAAGTCTTGAGTACCCAGAATGAGGCTTTAAACTGTAGAACATAAAATGTGCACCATGTGTTCGATTCAATGCCCTAATAAGTTTAATATGAATTTCTTCAATTTTGGGGATATAATCACATATTCTAGGCTTAAGTTGTCTAATTATTATGTTGATGTTCCAAGTTGGAACACATATTTGGGGTTAAAATCATGTGTTTTTAGTTATGTGCAGAACTATTGAGCATGGTCTTAGGTGCCGTTATTGCGGTCCCGATGACCACGATCGTAGCATAATAATCGTAGTTATTTCTTTACGATTGCTATACTAGAGGGCAACCGTCTACAACAACAACACTTTTTGCACACCCATTTCTCACCATAAAACCTTCTACAACACTACCATATGAGTTTATCTGATTATTCTAGCATGATTTTTTGTTATAATACTAATGATGGTGTAGATTGTAATGCTTACATGTACTAAAAAGGCTTTAAAATGGCAAGTTCATGGCCGCGAATGCAAAAAGCTCTACTATGGTGTTCTACCCAGAATAAAGTTACTCCCACAGAAGGGTATTTGCCTCGATAAAATGGAGGAGAAGCTCCCAGGATTCCATGACCGATTCACTTATGCCAGGAAAATGTGTTTTGCCTCAAACCTCTGCTATGCGAATAAGCATTAGGTACATGAGTTTTACATGAACCTTAGCAGAGTTTCTCTCATAATCCCAGTGATGACAATTTGAGATAAGAAAGTGAACTTTGAAGCAGAGTGGATTAATGAGACATATGGGCTCTCAGATGCTGACATGGAGCTAATTTAGGTAAAAAGATACGAGTTATTGACCTGTATTGCAAAGATATTATGTCCAGGCAAGCAAGTTCTCTGGGCCACCACCAAAAGAGATATTTTAATGAATGACTTCACAGCTGAGGCTTTGACTGAATATCATCCGCAATAGAGTATCACCTTTCACTCACATGACTATTGTCATATATTTGTGAGAGTGGATGGTGGATTGTATTCTCTATGGAATTACTCTAAATGTGGGCGATATTGTTCTCTCAGAGTGGCAGCAGTTCAAGAACCATAGAGGTACATTTTTTCTCTTTTCTTTCATTATCACTAAGGTTTGCAAGAGGGCAAAGGTTGAAGAGTATGATGTAGACACCTAGGTGCCCCAAGGCCCCCGCCTCTCCCCACTCAAATTCTGGGGTAAGGGTTCCCCTGGTCAGAGCAAGAAAAAGAAGGTGGACTTGGGAAAGTTGGATCAGGAGTTCATAGACTCTTATAGAACTTTGTCAGCCAACCCCTTCGATGATATCTCAGGTCAAATATAGGTGGTTAGGGAGATATTGTCCAGATTGCCTCCAGGACTAGGAGAGTCCTCCACTACTCGCCATTCATACGTAGCACAGTCAAATTATAAGATGTATCGAGAGAAGCAGAAGAAGTAAAGAGCCATAGTTTCCATCTTGGAGAGAGATTATTTAGCCTTTACTACATCACAAAAGGACCTTAAGTAGTCACACAAAAATATGGTTAATAGAGAGAAGAAGAAAGATAAATTCTTCAAAAAGTGGTGAAAGGGGTGAAGGGGATTGTAAAGGTTCTCACACCTAATGATCAACTACCTTTACCTAGGTTGGATGGTGAAGACAAGGCCCCTGCTATTTCATCAGTTGATGATGTTGGTGGTGCTAGTATAAAGTCAGTGGGAAAGGACAGCTCCTGATGCAGATTCAGGGAGACCCCTTTTATTCTTGCTTTATTTCGCATAGAGTGAGGACACTGCTTTCTTTTGAGTTGGGTGTGGCCCCGAATTTGTATTGCTTTGATATGTTCCTGGTATTTTTTAATATTATTCTGATGACATTCTGGATGTTGTTTCAATTTTGGGATGTTACATTTAGGAAATCTAATGGTTACCACATTTTTATGGATTATCATGTAGTTTAATTTTCTATTTACTTTTTACTTAATTATTTTGTTGATTATGGTGATGCATGATGAGATTTTCCCTATGATAGATTGAGTGTCGACATTCTTAAGGGTAAAGCGTTATGTTTGGTTTTTGATCAAAAGATGTAAGGGAATTCTGAGTACCCGTGGCATCTAAGTCATTAATGCAAGGGAATTCTGAGTACCTATTGCATTATAAATTTGGGATCCTATTTTATACCATCCAACCTTTGTAACAAAATTCTTTCTCTTTTTGTGACTCCACAAATGTTTGACTTGTTAATAGAGATAGATAGTCTAATTTTTTCACTAACGGGAGGGGCAATTTAGCTTCCTTGTCAAATTTTGCATGTCACGTGCGGTGAGATATTTGCATTCATCCCTTGTATACATGTGTTATCTAGAACATGCTCCATTAGTCTCTCAAGGCTAAATTTTATTGAATTTATTGGAGAAATGATTTTAGGCCACCTTTGTGACTTTGTAAGTCACTTTATCTTAAAAATCCTACCCATGCATGAATGTAATCCCTAGTAATTCACTTTGAGCCTTTGGAACCTTTGTTGGCATACACATTACTAGTCGTGAACCATTCTTTTTATCGCTCTCTTTAACCATACCCACCTTGACCTTTAAAATGCAACTTGAGGCTAAAAGCTTAAGTTAGGGGAGGTAATAATTTATCGAAATAATTGTGGGGCCACAAACTTGTAAGTGAAATGCCTAATTGACCAAGCATTGAAAACAAATGAATAACAAAAGAAAGGGTCAAACAAAGGAAAAAATTGCATGAAAATAGCAAGAAAAAGAAATAGAAGAAAATGGGTGAACAAAGCAAGGAAAAAGTAGGCATATGAAAAGAGAAGAGATCAAAGAGGAATGGCCCATAGTCAAAAAGAAGATTAAATATTCTAATGTAGATCTTCAAGGAAGGGTGTTGCCATGTTGTTTGCAAATGCTATCCTACCCTAGCCCGAACCTACACTACAAGCTAAAAAAGACCTTTGAGATCTTCAACCATTTACTTTCTTTATAGTGGTGATTGAAAATAGAGGCAAGCCTATGGGATGACACTTTTAATGCCCGGAGTCTGTACCCTAGACGCTATACGGTGCTTTTGACCCCGAAAGACCACAGGCTAACCAATGACTGATATGTGCTATGAGCACTGAATAAATATACTGTAATAAATATGGAAATAGGCTAAAATGCCATAAGGTTTAATTATCTAAAATACTAATAAAGAATAATACTATCTGATAACAACATCTGAATCGAAAAGACTACCTAAAAAACTAGTCTGAAAAGCGTTTAACTGGAACTGTCTGAAAGTGGACTTGTTGGGACAATCCCCCCAACTAACTCCATCTATTAAAATACTTTATCTACTAAAAATACTAAAATAAGGCATATCCTCGATAGATGAGGACTCACTACTAAGTCTGATACTTCTAGCTAAATCAAAATCTAACTATACGCGGTAGGGAACCTGAGCATCAGAACCAATGATATAAGACATCATAGCGCAAAGAAAGATTATGTGTCAGTACGTGGAATGTACTGGTAGGATAGATGAGGTAAGGATGAATACAGTGGTTCATATATATGAACAATAACTATCTGAATGATATACAGTAATTGAACATGAGAGTAAATGGATAACTACAACTACTGTAAGTACTGAGTATGCAATCTGTGCATATACATATATATATATTGTAACTGAGCTTTTCAGAAGCTAAGTACTGAATTTTGATAACTGAGTAACTGATGATTTGAGTTACTGATACTGAATGATTATATCTGAAAGTCCTGATTCTGTAGAACTAAACTGAGTTTTATTCTAAAGGCTTAGGATGAAACTGTGGGAGGGAATCATCTAACCGACATGCCCCAAATATGAGCTGATAGCGGTCCAACCTATAACCCTAATTATAAGGATACTATCACCATGCCACAGGTACTAACAACTGCTATGGAGTCAGTCTTAACTAATGGGAGACCCCTGAAATCATTCCTAAACTCGCAGGTGACCCCTGAGTATATCAGTTTTATCTAACGAGTGATATCTCATAACTTACGTTGGCTACGTAGTTCAACAACTTAGTGATTTTTTCTAGAAAACCAGTCCTAGCTAACGAGTGCACCCCCATCCGTAGGCTCTCTTGGTGATGAATCCTACTTCCAACTGAAAGACACTGAACTGAGTATACTGAACTAGAGTAGACTGATATGGAGTTTTCCTAAGCTCTATAACTGACTGAGTTCTACTGACCATGACATGACGGATATAATTCTATAACTGACACTGGCTCTAGGTAAACAGCTAAATTACCGGGTATTAAATACCCCCAGGACTCAATGGCATGAAAAGTTAAGCAAAATATAAACTTGAATAACATTGCAATGTTTACTTGGTCATATTTCATTCATAGAGACATTTCATCAAACACTTGTACTACATTAACTTGTACATGAATGGGGACTACATGTTAGCATGCTATAATGGCATTATTTCTTTCTCATAGACAAATTATCAACCACATGGAAAGCATACTTGGTCCATTAGATCATAAACACTTAGGGTTAACGTGGTTACAACAATCATCTTGCTAATTGAAGGGTTTATCATGAATATCATGTAAATCAACACTTACTAGGAACAATTCATGTAACTTGGAATTTAAATCATTGATAATCATATAAACATGGCAATTACATTACCCTAACTTGCAAATTCATGTATTATAACATGGGGATTACTAAACTCAATATACATGCTATTCAATTTCATCGAATCTACCATTAATCTTGGATTGAAACTCAATTAATGTCAAGAACATGGATGCAATCCAATTTCATACATGTAAATCATGAATCATAAATCTTGAAGTTTTAAAAATGGATTCTTGGGTTCTATGGGTGAAAGGGACCCATAGATGAACACCTAACATACCTTAATTTGATGAGTTATTGAAGTCCTTTGTGAATCTTTGATCTTTGTTCTTGATCTCTTGAGAGCTAGGGTTTTGCTAGTTTGAGAGAGAATGATTTTAATTTGGGGATGAATTGAATAATGAGTAGCTAAGGAGATTTTTTGGGATTAATTCCCATATCTAGGCATAGTAAAATTGTGGAAAAAGACTGTTATAAACTTGGGCGTCCTTTTAATTTATTGTAAAATTTTTCCAAATTGGGCACTTTACGCAATGCGCCATTATCGCGTCGTGCTGCTGGAAAGTGGACAACTGAGAAATGGGTTGATGGCGCGATGCAGCACCATTGTGGTGCATTACTCGATATGAAATTGGGCCTTAGCGCAATGTGCCATTATTGCATAGCAATATTGGAAAAGTGACAATTGGGAAATAAAAGACCTCTGCGATGCGGTACTGACCTGAATGACGGTGTTTAACGACTTAAACTTAAAATAGCCATAACTGCTTACCCCGTTATCAAATTTAGGCAAATTTTTTATCATTGGAAAGCTAATTCAATTTTCTACACTACGGCAAGCTCTGAAATGCAAAATATTGAGTGTTTCAAAAATTTTATATTGGGTAACTTATGTACTGATGTTTAAATTAAGCTAGGGAAATACGGGGTATTACAATATCTCCCCCTTGGGAACATTTTCCTAAAATGAGACTGGTTAGGCTGAGAAATGCTGATAGACTAATCTTACACACTGAACATACAACTAAAGCATAACTACATGACTGAAATACTGACAAGATAAGTTCTCATACCGTACATGCATATCTGATGCATGTAATGTATGACTGAAACTACTGATAAATTGAATGGAACTAGAGGGCCAATTTATGAGTACCCATTACTCCAAACTAGATTTGGTACATGAAAAGAAATTGAAAGGTTCAGGAAGCAAAAGCTCGGGGGTTATAGTGTATTTCCCCCTTGGGACATTATATCCCTCAAAAAAATGTTGACTTGGCTGAGATACTAAGGAAAGGCTGAGATGGTGCTCAGGCACCTACAAACTGAATCGTTGTTGAATATCTGGGATATGAAACTAATGCATAATCTGATCTGAATTTATGACTTTCATAGTTGCGCATGAATTTTCCTCCTTGATTAGACAGGTGGAAACCATAGGGACTTGTCTGCCAGACTACTAAACTGAATTGCCACCTATACAAACTAACTCATACTTAAAGCTTATTCTTAACTAGAGTATTTTTTCAACATTCTTTCTGTCAAGTTCAAATGACCTTAGGGAGCAAGGGGTTTTTGCGTGAGCTGAGTAAAATGTCTAAAATTGCAGCATGGCTAAAATTCTGTAACATAAGGCGAAGCTTACAAAACATCATCTTAAAGTAGAGTGACTAAGCTTATGCACTATAACTATAAATTTTCAATCTTAGACATATTCCTTGAATACTCTCCCAGCAATACACTCCACCTCAGTACAACACTTCACTTGTGACTACTGAAAATGTTCATATAGACGTTGAACACAAATGCTTAAACATACTAACTTATCTGATTAATTGAATATTGATGGCTGAATATTGGGCATGTAAAACTGAACTGTACTCAGTCTGAATAACTGAATTGAAACTGTAGAGTATTATAAATATGAGAAAGAGACATACCGAGTAACATGAGATAACTGAGCATAAATTTATGAAAATTGTATTATCAGCTAATGCAAGACCAAATGAATAAAACGATTCGAAAATCGTCTATAAACTTTCATACTGATCTGATTACTGGGCTAAGACTGTGACTGAGACTGTAACCAAGATGATAACTGAGACTGTACTAGAAATAAATACTGAGTGAATTGGAACACCTTATACTAGGAACTATAAGCATGTATGATTTTGATAATGTGCATGAATATGATCTATGATTATAGAGCTAACATGACCGGAATGATTAGATATTTTGATACCTGAAGTACAAAACTTTGCACTGAGCTAAAGACGGGTTTGGCATCATCCCTTCCTACTATTTTTCTTAAACATGCTAACCTTACTACTGACACCTGAAAGTTTAACTTGGTGACATGTTCTACCATCTCCCCCTTAGCTTAAAGCCATTATTCTAAATTTTAGAATCACTTAATAAACTCTAAACCAAATTGTCACCACTTTACTTCTAGAATCTAAGGTAGACACTGAGGAGGGCTTTACTAATATTTTAGGTCTGATACCGAGTTGACGGCTATATAAGGATTAGAAAGTAAGAGAAGCCTCATGATCTAACTAAGCATAAATATAAAATGAAAGACTCATAACATACCCATAACTATATCTGGAGAACTTCCCTAATCATGGAGAGACTAGAGTGCATAGAATTTATTCTAGCATTGAACACTAGTGGTACTAGAAGTGGCGCCTTACTAATGCAAATCTTTTCCCCTCTGAGCTATTACTATACACTCCCACATCCTGTGGCCTGGATTACCGCATCCAAAATACCCTTCGCTGCCTGCTCTACACACAACTAGGTGATGTTTACCACACTCTCTACAAAGCAGATAGGTATGACTAGTTATCACACTACCTTGGATTTTGGAGCCTGTAGCCCCATCATGACTGTCATTCCTGAACTTGGGGACTCGATCACTAGCTGAGGATGGAGCTGGAACTTAAAACTTTGAATGAAACTATGAACATTTACCGCCCTGACGTAGGCTAATTGAAATTGAAGCTCCTATTCTATCACTCTTATTTTCCTTCTCCTTCTTCTTAAGCTTCTCCTCTTTAACTTGTTGAGCATGGAACATAAGCCTAGATATTTCCATCTCTTTAATTAACATCACAGTTCTACACTCCATGACCACATTATCTGAGACCCCAGATATGAACTTGCTTATTCTTGATCTATTGTCTGCTATTACATGAGGAGCATGTCTAACTAACTGATTAAACTTTATGGAATACTTCTTCATGCTTATGCTGCCCTACCTCAAGTTAATAAATTCTAGCACCTTGGCCTCCCTCAACTCCAATGGGAAAAATCTTTATAAGAAAGTTCTACAGGCCCTGCATCAACACCCCTATCTACTTTCCATTACTTAAAATAAGTATGGGCTATATCTTGTAGATGATAGGTGGCTAACTTAGCACTTTAACTAAAAGTCACTCCCACGATATTTGTGACTTTTTGAACCTGATCAAGGAACTCCTGTGGGTCCTTTTCTAACTTAGATCCCACAAAGAAAGGAGGATTCATTTGGGTGAACTCTCAAATCCTGGTTGTAGTAGTATTGGCCACTTGATTGGCTGGAACAGCAGCTGCACGTTCATTTTGAGTTGCTACTAAATTGGATAGAGTAGTGAATGCAATACTGAATTCTCCATGAGAGACATGCTTGTCCAAGGGATCTGTCTGAACGGGATGAGGTGTTGACTGATTTCTGATTCTTTTATCATTATTCTTTTTGGGAGGTATGTTAACTTGAGCTAATGCTCACTCGCATGACATGAATACTGAAAGAAAAGAAACTTTTCCTAAAACTTCTCATAGCCTCCTGTCCATAAGTGTGTCATACTACACACCCATGAACAAGACTCTACTTGATGCAACTTTCAAACTCCCTCGAACTCTATTGAACCTTAGTCTCTGATACCAAGTTTGTAATACCTTAAGTTTGTACCCTGGATGCTACACAGTGTTTACGACCTCAGAGTACCACAAGCAAACCCATGACTTATATGTGCTGTGAACACTGAATAAACATACTATAATAAATATGGAAATAGGCTAAAATTCCATAAGGTTCAATTATCTAAAACACTAATAAATAATAATACTATCTAATAACAACATTTGAATCTGAAATACTATCTAAAAATTTAGTCTGAAAAGCCTCTAATTAGAACTGCCTAAAAGTGGAGTTGATGGGACAATCCCCCAACTAACTCCATCTACTGAAATACATTATCTACTGAAAATACCAAAATAAGGAATATCCTTGATAGATGAGGATTCACTACTAAGTCTGATACCACTGGCTCAATCAAAATCTAACTATGCACGATTGGGAATCTGAGCGTCCAAAACTATGATATAAGACATCATAGCACAGAGAAAGAGTATGTGTCAGTACATGGAATGTGCTAGTATGCTAGATAAGGTAAGGTTAAATGAAGGGGTTTATATGTATGGACAATAACTATTTCAATGATATAGAGTAACTGAATATGAGAGTACATGGATAACTGAAACTACTGTAAGTACTAAGTATGCAATCTATACATATACAAATATATATACTGTAACTAAGCTTTTTTAAAGCTAAGTACTAAATTTTGAAAATTGCATAACTGATAATCTGAGCTACTCATACTAATTGACTGTATCTAATAGTCCTGATTCTGCAGAACTAAACTGAGTTCAATTTTGAAGGCTTAGACTGAAACTGTGGGAGGTAATTATCTAACTGATATTCCCCAAATTTGAGCTGATAGGGGTCCAATCTATAACCCCAATTGAAAGGGTGCTAGCATCGTGCCACGGGTACTAACAACTACTGTGGAGTTAGTCTTAACTAACGAGTGACCCCTAAGATCAGTCCTAAAATAGAAGATGACCCCTAAGTATGTTAATCCTATCTAACGGTTGACATCTCATAACCTATGCTAGATACGTAGTTTTGGAACTTAGGGATTGATTATAGAAACCCAATCCTAGCTAGCGGGTGTTCCCCTTTCCCTAGGCTTACTCGATGCAGAATCCTACTCCCAACTCAAAGACACTGAACTGAGTATACTGAACTGGACTGGACTGATACGGAGTTTTCCTAAGTTCTATAATTGGCTGAGTTCTACTCATTGTGACATGATGGATATGATTCTGTAACTGACACTGGCTCTAGGTAAATAACTAAATTGTCAGGTATTAAATACCCCCAGGACTCGATGGCATGAAAGTTAAAGAAAAGTATAATCTTGAATAACATAGCAATGTTCACTTGGTCATAATTCATTCATAGAGACATTTCATCAAACCCTTGTACTGCATCAACTTGTACATGAATGGGGACTACATGTTAGCATACTATAATGGAATTATTTGTTTCTTATAGATAAGTTATCAACCACATGGGAAGCATACTTGGTCCATTTGATCATAAATACTTACAGTTAACATGGTTAGAATAATTAACTTGCAAATTGAAGGGTTTATCATGAATATTATGTAAATAAACACTTACTAAGAATAACTCTTGGAATTTAGAATTTAAATCATGGATAATCGTATAAACATGGCAATTACAATCCCCAAACTTGCAAATTCATGGATTATAACATGGGTATTACTCAATTAAATATACATGCAATTCAATTTCATGAAATCTACCATTAATCATGCATTGAAATTCAATTAATGTCAAGAACATGGATGCAATCCAATTTAATACATGTAAATCATGAATCATAAATCTTGAAGTTTTAAAAATGGATTCTTGGGCTCTATGGATGAGTGGGACCCATAGATGAGTTCTTGAAGTCCTTGGTGAATTCTTGAGCGTTGTTCTTGATCTATTAAGAGCTAGGGTTTTGCTAGTTTGAGATAGAATGATTTTAGTACAGGGATAAATTGAATAATGAGTAGCTAAGGATATTTTTAGGGATTAAATCTCATATCTCGGTATAATAAAATCACAGGAAATTACTATTTTAACCCTAGGAATCCATTTAACTTTTTGTAAAAATTTTTTGAACTAGGCACCTGGCACGATGTACCACTATCGCTTCGTGCTGCTGGAAAGTGGACAATAGAGAACTGGGTTGATAGCGCAATGCGGTGCCATCGTGGTGCCTTCCTAGATGGGTAATTGGTCCTTAGTGTGATGATCCATTATTGCGTACCAATACTAGAAAAGTGACAATTGGGAAATGGAAGACCTCCGTGACGCGGTACTAGCTTGAATGATGGTGTTTAATGACTGAAACTTATAATAGCCATAACTTTTTCCCGGATATTGGACTTAGGCAAATTTTATATCGATGGAAAGAAAATTCAAATTTCTATGCTACGGAAGGTTATAAACGTTAAAATAATGAGTGTTTCAAAAATTTTATATTGGGTAACTCATATACTGAGGGTTAAATTATTCTAGGGAAATACAGGTTATTACAACACTTGTTGACATAAAGAGTTCTTTTGTGAGAGAGAGTGTTTTTGCACGTAAACTCCTTGTTGTAAATTTGGTAGCTTGGTGTGTAGAATTTTCTTTCTTGTGATAAGGCATGTTAGTGAGTTGAGGTAGGTGATTTTGTCATCTTCCGAGCAATAATGCAAATGGAGTATATCTTAGTTTTGATCAAAAGTTATTCACTTTTAAAGTATTGGTTATTGTTGCTCGGTTGCTCTTTAAAGTCTTGTGCATCCTTAGATATTACATTTTATGATGAGGGGTGTAGTAAGAATAGCTTAGTCCATGTGCATTAAGTTACTTGTGGTAGTGACTAAGCTTGATGTCACTGTGATCTTTGAGGCATGAAAATTTGGAATAAAAATGTAATGTCTCATGATAAGGGGTAGTGTTGCTTGAGGACAAGCAAAGCTTTAAGTTTGGGATACTGATGAGTGGTGATTTTACCATTCATTTGCACTCAACATTCATGCACATTACCATATTTTGAATGAATAAATGAGACATAATTGTGATTAAATGCACAAATATCATATTTTGCAGGCACATAGCAGATAAGATAAAAATATATGGGTTAGAGCTACAAATGATAAAAGGGAAGAAAGAAGGAGCAACGGAAGACCTGGAGCAGACATGACCTCAATTATTGCAATCGCGGTCAGTCAATAAGGTCAACCTACCGTGGTTACATGAGCTAATCATGGTTGCGGTAATCGTGTTTGTGGTAGCTGCTGTCGCGAACAAGCCTATTCGATCGCGGTCTACCAGAAAAATGCATCCAAGGGCATAAATGTAAATACATATGGCTGATCCCAAATTTGACAAAGAGAAGACTCAAACCCTATTATTGGATATATTCCATCTTTCTTAAGTTTTAGACATTTTTCTACGGTTATAGCCTCCATTTTTTAAGATTACAATATTGTAATAATTTTTGGTGAAGAATACCTTAGAGTCATTTCCAAGAGAAGAATTAGTGAACTCTCACTGAAGATTTGTTGGATCACATAGTTTGAAGTAACATTCACTTCAGATTTTCTCAAATCAAATTAATGGATATTTTGGGTAAAATCTTTACTTATTTATATTATGAGTAGCTAGATTTTGCTCTTTGGATTAGTCTAGAATAGGGTGCAATTACATGTGGGTTGTGATTTATTTTTGCGCATAAGTTAATGTGCTGATTGATGGACTCTATTATTGCTTGATTAAATTGGTAGGGATTTGTGGGTGAAAACTCCAAATACTCAAATGGGTTTGGGGGTGAAAATCCCAAGCTCTTTAAAGCTCAATCTATCTTTGAAAGAAGGGTTTGGGTGAATATTAGTAACCAACATCATCCTTGAAAGAGAGATGTGGGAACAAAAGCAATAGTAGACAATTGCTGGCAAAATATGCTAAATTTTCACTATCTTAGACATAAGAGTGATTGTGAAGTTTACTATTCCTTGGTTATCATCCTACAAATAGGGATGCCTAACTGAAGTATTGGTGGCTTTATTTGACACACTCGTTAGGTACTCGAAAGAGTTGATGAGTGAAATCTTTGAGGCCATATTTACAATCTAACCCTAAGGACTTACAAACTATCCTACCACATCTAAATCGTCATGTTTCCATGCATATCTTGCCCCTAAGAAAGCATAATCCCATGACCTTTCCCTAATTATTTAGATTCTAAGTGTTCGTAACCGTGAATTTCAACTCGAAAAATCCAAAAAGTAATATTAAGTAATATTAAGTGTGATACCTTTCAAAACCCCCATTTTTATCTCTTTGTACTATTGGGTTGAATGTAGCTAGTATCTATTGTTTCTAACTAATTTAATCACCACTAACATTGATCCTTGTGGATTCGAACCCAACTCAAAAGTTTGGTAAATATATTTATGACAACCGCTTTGCACTTAAAATTAATGTGTAAGTTGAGCGTTATCATGGTGTTACTCATCACCACTTTGAATTAGAATCGATCGACGATGTTTATTGTGTACAAGTGATTCCGTACACACCATTGGTTTTCCTGCACATTATATGCAGGTACCGATCCGAAGACCTATTGGAATTAATTCATATTGCTTTTTTTGTGTTATCTTCTTTTAAGGTTTGATGTAGATGCTATTTTTTCCAAGGACGATTGAAATCTCTTCCTTCATTATCTTTTTGCATTTTCTGAATTTTGAGATGCTCAAACTTTTCAATTTTTAGTGGCTTGTATTAGTAACTACCAGACCTGGGATTATCTATATTTTAACTATGATATACAAGTTTTTTAATATACATTGGAGATTATTCATGGTTTATTGTGTTCTTCTTTACTTCTGCTTCTATACGTTTGGGATGTTATGTTTGGATTTGGTTTTGTTTACCTATCATAAAAGGTTGGATAGGTGTCATCAAGGTTTTAAATTTTGGGTTATGACAAGGAGAGAGACCAACTTTGCAATCCATGAGCTCACACTAAATCTCCAATTCATCAATGCTCTGCACGAAGCACACGTCAGTAGTGAGAACTGGTACTTTAATTAGTAGGGTGCAGAAGTGTAGTATGAGTAAGAAGCATGAGGTGCTCAGTAGACTTTGAAAAATTGAGCTCTAAAGATAATGCAAGTATGAATAACACATAAGGTAAGGATAAACCACTATATTATACAAGTAACTAGGAAAGAAAGGGGTATATTGTATGAATAGTTAGTAATGAAGGTAATACACAATAGTAGTGACAAAGAAGGAAGTCGATAAATAATAATAGTATCTAAAAAAGAAAAGGATGTACAACAGTACTAAATATGTAGCCAAATAAGAAGATACTATCCTAAGAAAGCTAGCGTAACAAATTAATCACTATAAAATTGTAACGCCCCAAGCCTAGTGCACGGAATGCTACTCGGTGCTCATGATCCCAAAGGACCATAAGCTAACCCATGACTGATATTTGTACCTGTACACTACATAATGTTACATAATAATGCAGAAATATGCACTGAAAGGCCATAAGGTTCAATATTGAACATGACTTGAATGATATAACATCTGTGTGGGGTAATAGAATACCCAAAATAAAACTGAACATACTGAAGTATGAAACACGATAGCCTAGAAAACCTCTAACTGACTAAACTATCTGAGTAAGGAGTTGATGGGATATGTCCCAAACTAACTCCAACTAATAAAATAATTAATGAGATAATAGGGAAATAATCATATCCCAAAATATGAGGACTCACTTCTATCTTTGTCTATGAATATCTTAAATTTACTATTACTTTGGAGCTCATCTCTATGAACCTATGGTATAAGCCACTATAGGGCAAATGCATCAGTACTTTGAATGTACTGGTATGCATGTGAGGTAGGGTCAATGCATAGAGTTTATATGCATCAACAATTATAATAACTGACTAACTATCATGAGCGTGAGAATACATGCATGAGATATAACAACTGACACTAATACTATGATAATATGATTACTGAATCTGAATATAACTTATAACATGAGAGACTGTATCTGACAGTCGTGAATCTGATGGAATTATTTGAGTTTCGTACTGTATCTGAGTTGACTGTATCTTATAGTCCTAAAATCTATAACATGAAATTGTAGGAAGTAGTTATCAAACCGACATACCCACCATTATGGATGAGTTAGGCTCCAATCTGTAACCCTAATTGGAAGGGTATCAATACCGCGCCCTGGTAAGGAAAAGCTATGGGCGAACCTCATCTGATAGTGTCCCCTATACGAGAATGGTAGAGCCCTTATCTAACCGTGCTTATCCACCTTATCATCCCTTATCGGACAGTGTTGATATCTCAACCTATTTGGCTACATAGTTCTGGAATGCAAGGATAACTTTTAAGAATCAGACCTTCATTAAATAGTGTGTGTTCCCATCCTTGAGTTCACTCGGTGCTAATTCCTACTCCTATCTAAATAGACTCTGAACATGATTTACTGAACTGAACATGGGCTGAATTACGTAATTCTGTTGACTAACGGAATACTACGTATATCTAACAACTGACTAAGTTCATGAGATCATTGAGATTTCCTGACTCATAAGACTGTCTGAAGTCTAAAGATTCATAACTTGATTGAGAGTAATGTGAAAACATGACACTGGCTCTAGGAAAACATCTAATGTTTTGGGTATAAGTAGCCCCAAGACTCGATGGAAGAAAACTGACCAAGAATAACTTACTTGAACATATAACTAACACCATAGTCCATACCACATTTATACAAGCATTTCATCAAACGTGTGATAGGCGCAAACTTGTACATACATGGAGATTTCATGGTATCATGCTATTTAGGCACTTTTCCTTTGTTTAGGCATTTAATCAAACCGATTGTAGGCATAGTACATGTAAACATCGTTATACAATAAATAAACATTATGGTTCAATTCTAATTTTATCATTCAAGGGTTTAGACATAGGTTTGCATGAGTCTGTATCTATAATTATTTAACCCACATATAATTTATCACCCAACATGGGGTAGAATTTAATTTCTCATTATCTACATGAACAAGAGAAGCCCAATTATGAAATTCTTAAGAAAATCCATAAACTTGAATTTAGAAAAGGTATTCTTAGGCTTCATGGTTGAAAGGATTCCATGAAAGTTACCCTCCCTGAACTTAGGAACTGGAGCACTGGCTGAAAAAGGTGTTGGAACTGATGACTTAGGATGAAACTAGGAACAGTTTTCTCCTTCTGATTTAGGCCGAGCAAAGTTGAAACTACCTATCTTCGCTCTCTTATTCTACTTTTCCTTCTACTTAATCTTCTTCTCCTCTATCTGCTGAGCATTAGTCATATGCTTGGCTAAAGTTATGTCACTGTTTATCATGGCAGATCTACAATCATTTACCATGCGATCATGTACCCCTGAAGCAAAGTTACTTATCTTAGCTCTGCTGTGTGCAACCACAGGAGGGGCACATCTAGCTAATTAAGTAAACTTAAGAGAATACTCTTTCACCATCATATTGCCCTTCCTGAGGTTAATGAATTCTAGCACCTTAGCCTCTCTAACATCTTGGGGAAAGAATTTGTCTAAGAATACAGTGACAAACTCCTCCCACTCTATAGGACCTTCATCATCTGACCTCTCTGACTTCTACTGTTTAAACCACGTATAAGATACATCCTTCAACTGATATGCGGCTTTCTCAAAACTCTCGATAGTAGTCACCCCTATGATGTCTGGCACCTTCTGAACGTGATTAATAAATTCCTAAGGGTCCTCATCTACCTTAGACCCAGGGAAGGATGGAGGATTCATTCGGGTGAATTCTTAAATCCTAGTTGCGTCTGAATTAGCCACTAGGTAGGCCAGAATGATGGTTGACCATTCATTTTGAGAAGCAACTGACTGAGCATGAGTAGTAAATGTAGCCCTGAACTCCGTATAAGAAACATGATCGCCTAAAGGATCTTCGGGCCTAAGGGGCTGACTAATTTCCATTTTTTATTTTATGAGGCATGTTTTGTAGAAAAAGGGGAGAAACAGATTAGACTAAGAAATTGACTTAAGATTATGCTCACTGGCATGACATGAATGCTGATAGAAGGGAAATTGTTCCTAAAACATTTTATAGCCTCTTGAATATAAATGTGGCTTTTAGACTTCCTAGATACGGCTTTCAGACTTCCTAGAAACTGACCCATCATAACTTACTTGAACATAGAGCTAACACCATAGTCCATACCACAATTATAGAAGCATTTCATCAAATGTGTGATAGGCATAAACTTGTACATACCTTGGGATTTCATGGTATCATGCTATTTAGGAACTTTTCCTTCATTTAGGCATTTAATCAAATAGATTGTAGGCATAGTACATGTAAACATCATTGTACAATAAATAAACATTATGGTTCAATTCTAATTTCATCATTCAAAGGTTTAGACATAGGTTTGCATATAGGGATGGCAATGGGGCGATGCTGGTGCGGTATGGTGTGAGTTTTAAGCTATGTGGGGTGTTGTGGGTTTTAAGTAATACAGTGCGGTGCGGGTGCGGGGTGGGTTAAAGTAAGTTTTTGTTTAAATGCTGTGGTGCAGTGCGGGTTGCGGGTATATGTAGGTTTAAATTAAAAAAAGCTAAAAATTATTATTGTTCTCGTGAATATACCTAAAATTATATGTATTCTTTATTTAAAAATTGATGATACTTAAAATGACATGTATAACACTACAAATAAATAATTTTATAGTATCTTTTTTAGCATCTCTATTCATTTAATAAAAATATGTTATTTGATCATTACTCGTAGGGTGAATCTCAAAAATAGACCCAAATTGGGGTGACTTTCAAATTTTAGCCCCAAATAAAAAGGCTTTCTTAAAATAGTATTTACCTATTAACTAATATTTTTGGAACAAAATAGCCCTTGATCAATGGAGTAAATTACATAAATGATCCTCATAATGGATAACAACTCCATATTTATATCTTTCTACTTTTATTTTTTTTCTCTTTTTAATTTTACTTTGATTTTGATTTTTTCTTTTCTCTTTTTATTTTTAATTTATCTCAACCCTTACTTTTCCCCTCGCAATTTCTTTTTTTCCTTTTTTTCTTTAATATTATTTTTATTTTTTATTTTTTCTTTCCTTTTTTTTTCTTTTTAGTTTTTCTCAACCCTTACTTTTTTTCTTTAAACCTTTTAGCGTCTACTTTTAAAGAAAAAACTTTTTTTTTATATTTTTCTTTGATTCTTTTAAAATTTTTCTTGACCTTTATTTTTATTTTATATATCTTTTTTAATCAACCTTTAATTTTTTCCTATTCTCTCTCAACTTCTACATTTTCTTTGATTTTTGTTGTTTTAATATTTTTCTTCATTTTCTTCCTTTTCCACAATTTTTATTATTTTTGTTCTTTTCTTCGATTTCTTCCATTCAAGTTACATCTCATTAGAAAAAGATGGCACTATCACATTATAAAGGCAAGACTTACGACTTTAGAACAATAAGCTATGCTTTATGGGCAACAGTTGACACTACTACATTGTAGAGGCAAGACTTATGACTTTCAAACAACAAGTTATGTTTTATGGGAAATAGTCGACACTGCCACATTGTATTTTGATTTATGAGATATTTTATAACTCTTACTTTATAGGAAAGACTTAGCTCAGGGACTTTCAAATAATAAATTATACCCCACGGGCAAGAGTTGACTCTACCACGTTATGTTTTCATTTATGACATATTCTACGATTATTTCCTTATAGGCAAAACTTAGCTTAAGGACTTTCAAACAACAAGCTATGTTTAATGTAAAAGAGTCGATACTACCACATTATATTTTGATTTATGAGATGTTCTATAACTATTGTCTTACAGGCAAGACTTAGCTCAGGGATTTTCA
Source organism: Capsicum annuum (assembly GCF_002878395.1). Lineage (NCBI taxonomy): Eukaryota > Viridiplantae > Streptophyta > Magnoliopsida > Solanales > Solanaceae > Capsicum > Capsicum annuum. The sequence continues at coordinate 58,960,713 of NC_061116.1, read as the reverse complement.
AACAATAGATTATGCCCCACGGGCAAGAGTTGACTCTATCACATTATGTTTTCATTTATGAGATGTTCTACAACTATTGCCTTAGAGGCAAAACTTAGCTCAAGTACTTTCAAAGATTAAATTATGCCCCACAGGCAAGAGTTGACTCTACATGTTATATTTTTATTTTACCTTAGAGGCAAGAATTAGCTTAGGGACTTTCACACTACAAATTATGCCCCACGGGCAAGAGTTGACACTACCACATGTTGTTTTCATTTATGGGATATTCTATAACTCTTTCCTTAGAGGCAAGACTTAGATCAAGGACTTTCTGATACTAAATTATGCCCCACGAGCAAGAGTTGACACTACCACATCATGCCTTTATTTATGACATATTCTATATCTCTCGTCTTAGAGACACAACTTATCTCAAGAATTTTCTAAGAACTTCATAACAACAATTTATGCCCTTAATTTTGCTTTGATGTCAAAAGAAGAAGACACCTTTGCAAATTATCCATTTTTTTATTGATTAGCAAAATATAATAGAAGTTGAAAAAAATGATCAAATAAAATAGAGAAATCATAAAAAGATTAAGAATAAAAGGAAAGAAAAAAAATAAAGATCAAGAAAAAAGTAAAGAACTAAAAAAATTGAGAAAAATAATAATGAGAGGAAAAATAAAAATAAAGTTTGAGAAAAACGAGGGAAAAAGGGGAACTAAAAAAAAACCGATCAAACAAAATAGAGAAATAAAAAAAAAGTGAGAAAAAAAGAAAAGAAAAAAAAATGACTAAGAAAAAAGCGAAGAATAAAATAAATTGAGATAATAAAAAATGAGAGGAAAAATAAAAATAAAGTTTGAAAAGAACAGATAAAAAAATAAAAGAAAAGAAAAATAAAGGTTAAAGACAAATTAACTAAAAAAAAATAATAATGCTTGAGAAAAAAAGAAAAAAATAAAGGTTGAGAAAATATAATTAAAACATGAAAATAAAATTAAAGGAAAAAATAAAAAGTAAAAATAATAAAATATAGATTAATTAAATTAAAGAAAAAAATAAAAATTATAAATAATAAAAAATAGAATAATAAAATTAAAGAAAAAAATAAAAATAAAATTTGAGAGACAAATAAGTATGGAAAGTTTAAAAAATATATTTGAGGTGTAAAAAGGCAAAATGTCACTTGTAATATATTTAAAAAGTAAGGAAGGTTATTCTTTAAAGACATTTTTTATTGTGGTCAAATATTTAAAACCACCCATAATTGGTTCTATAGCATGCAATTTCCTGTTACTTGTACACTTTAGACTTTTTGACAATTTTTAGTGAAAAGTGATATAATAGAAATTAGTTATTATTTCCTAGTTGTAGATTTAAAAATATTATGATTTTCAATGGAGTTACAATTTTTTCAAAAAAATAAAATAAAATAAAAACATGGGGCGATGCGGTGCAGTTATATGCGGGTATGAATAAGGGGCGGCTCTAAAGGTGATGCGGTGCGGTGCAGCTTTAAAACTTGTGGGTTTATAAAAAACCCGCACCGTACCACACTATTGCCAGCCCTATTTTCATGAATCTATATCTATAATAATTTAATCCATAAAGAATTTATCACCCAACATGGGGTAGAATTTAATTTCTCATTATCCACATGAACAAGACCAGCCCAATTATGAAATTCTAAAGAAAATCCATAAACTTGAATTTAGAAAAGGGATTCTTAGGCTTCATGGTCGAAAGAAGTCCATGAATGAACATTATGCATACCTTAGTTCGTGATTTCGTGAGGATGACGATGAAAGCTTCTTGAATTTGAATCCCCAGTAGAAACCCTAGCTTGTTTTTGAGAAAAACCTGAGAGAAACTAGAATATTTTGGCTGAAGAATAGCTAAATCACATATTATTGGGTTTAAATAGGGGTAGGAAATTGACCCTTTTAACCCTTGGATGCGTTTTTAAAAATTGTCAAAATTTCCCGAACTAGACCTTTTGCGCGACGAGACGCTATTATGCCATGTCACTAGATTTTGACAATTCAGAAATTGAAGGATGGCGCGACGTGGGGCCATCGCGTTGCCACTTCCTTTGTGACCTGTAACTTTGGTGCGACGCAGGGGAAATCGCTCTGAGACACTGGAAAATGGACAATTCTTAATTTAAGCCCTGGCACAATGCGCCATAATCGCAGACCCCTGCTGGAATTTGCCAAATTCTATTTCCTCTTGTGGCGCGGCACGCCACTGACTAATATGGTGTTATTTTATGATGGAAACTTGAAATAGTCGTAACTCTGACCCGATTATTGGATTTGGATAAATCTTATATCGATGGAAAGCTTATTGAATTTCTCACATAACAAACAATGAAAATGTTGACATTTCTTCATGGAATAATTATCATTCAATTTATAAGCTAATACTAGACATTTTTTAGACGAAATTAGCTAGGAAAAAGTACGTGGTATTACAATATCTCCCCCGTGAGAACATTCGTCCTCAAATGAGATTCACGGAGAGGGGAGAAAAGACAATGGACGTACATACTGAACATGAGTAACTGTAAAATGATCTCATGACTGACATGACTGACAAGCTGAACATATAGTACTGAATATGCATATCTGATGCATGTGTAACTGATTCATGAATGCATGACTGGGTGTTCTGAAGAACTAAGTTTCTCAAAATGAGAATGCATCTCTGATGCATAATTACATAACTGAATTGATACATGAGTGCATAAATAAATATGCAATGGCACTTGATACCAAGTTTATAATGGGAACATGAGCATAAAACTGCATACCAAGTTTGTGATAAACACTTAACATGAAACTGAGTAAGCTTAAGGAGAACTGTTACCTTGAGCTTGATCTGAGTTAGCGAAGAAGAGGTGAGATACTTGGTATGCATGTCTACCTCTGCTTCCCAAGTAGCTCCCTCAACGGACTGATTTCGCCAAAGAACCTTAACTAGAGGGACTTCTTTGTTGCTCAATCTACAAGTCTGATAGTCTAAGATTTCGACTGGAATCTCTTCATAAGAGAGAGTGTTATGAACATTAATGCTCTGAATAGGGACTACAACTGATGGGTCACCTATCACTTCTTGAGCAAAGAGACATGAAAGACTGGATGAACTGAGGCTAGATCTAAAGGAAATTCACGCTAACAAGCTACCTTGCCAAAGCGATTGAGAATCTTGAAAGGACTAAGATATCGGGGATTGAGCTTTCCCTTCTTTCCGAATCTCTTCACTTTATTCACGGGAGAGATCTTTAGATAGACATGATCACCAATCTTAAACTCAAGATCTTTTCTACGAACATCTGCATAAGACTTCTCTCGGCTCTGAGCAGCTCAGAGTCTTTCTCTAATCAACTGAACATTTTGTAAGGCGTCGAATACCAAGTCAGGACCTATGATTGATGCCTCACTATCTTCGAACCAACCAATTAGAGATCTACATCTCCTACCATAGAGATCTTCAAATGGAGCAATCTAAATACTGGAATGATAGCTATTGTTGTATGCAAACTCAATAAAAGGTAAGTGGTCATCCTAACTACCCTTTAAATCAATTGCACACACCCGTAGCATATCTTCTAAATTTTGAATGGTCCTTTATACTTAACCATCTTTCTGAGGATGAAAGGCTATACTAAGATGAACTTGGGTACTAGGACCCTTTTGGAATGCTTTCCAGAAATGAGAGGTGAACTGGGTACTTCTGTCTGAGATAATGGACAATGGAACACCGTGTAATCTGACCAACTCCTTGATGTAGAGTTTGGTGTAATCCTTGGCTGAATAAGAGGTATGAACTAGAAGCAAATGAGCTGATTTTGTCATTCTATCTACAATGACCCAGACTGAATCATGCTGATGACGAGTTTGAGGTAAACCCATCACGAAGTCCATGCTCACAACTTCTCACTTCCAAGTAGGAATAATGAACTACTATATGGACCCACTAGACTTTTGATGCTCTATCTTAACTTGCTGACATGTAGATAACTTAGCCACAAACTCTGCAATACCACTCTTCATCCCACTCCACCAATAGATTTCCTACAAGTTGTGGTACATCCTTGTGGCCCCTGGATGAATAGAGTAGCGCTCACCATGCATTTCTGCAAGAATTTAGTGCATTAAGTCATCTACACCTGGAACACAGAGATGACCCTTACAACGAAGGACACCATCTCTCCCTTGGGAGAAAACCTCTACTTTCTGATCCTAGACTGACTCTTTCGACTTGACAAGGCTCGGATCTCTATCTTGATTTTCTTTCACCTCTGAAACTAGAAATGATTCTAAACTACTATAAACTCATATATCACACTCTTCTGTATCGAATAAGTGAATACCTATTCTAGCAAGCTGATGGACTTCTTGAGCTAACTTCTTCTTACTGTCCTCAACATAAGAAACACTGCCTATGGATAGTCTACTGAGAGCGTCGACCACTACATTGGCCTTTCCTGGATGATAAAGGACACTCATGTCATAATCTTTCAAGAGCTCTAACCACCTTTTCTGACGAATATTGAGATCTTTCTGAGAAAAGACGTACTGAAGACTTTTATGTTCAGTGAACACATCTACATGAACACCGTATAGATAATGCCTCCAAATCTTCAAGGAAAATACTACGGCTGCTAACTCAAGATCATGAGTAGGATAATTCTTCTCATGGGGCTTAAGCTGTCTTAAGGCGTAGGCTTTGACCTTACCATGGTACATGAGGACACAACCCAAACCTACTCTGCATGCATCACAATACACTACAAAAATATTTGGACCATCTGAAAGAGCTAATACTAGAGCTGAGGTAAGTCAAGTCTTCAAATCCTGAAAAATCTTCTTGCAAGGATCTGACCACTGAAACTTGACTTTCTTCTGGGCTAGTTTCTTACTGCTTTGGTCTTTTAAGAATCAACTCTAATGCCATCATCGGAAATCATATGACCAAGGAATGCTAGCGACCTTAGCCAAAATTCATACTTACTAAATTTGGCAAATAGCTGATGATCTTTGAGAGTTTGAAGTACTGTTCTAAGATAATCTGTATGATCATGCTCACTGCAGGAATAGAACAGAATATCATGTTTAAAGACTATGAAGAACATGTCCAAGTACTGTTTGAACAAACTGTTCATCAAGTTCATAAAAGTTGTTGGGGCATTGGTAAGACAAAAGGATATAACTAAGAATTTGAAAGGACCATACCGAATACAGAAGGCCATTTTTGGAATGTCACATTCTCTAACTCTGAGCTGATGATAGCCAGATCTGAGATTTATCTTAGAGAAATAACTAGCACCCTAAATTTGATCAAAAAAATCAATGAGTATAGAAAGAGGATACTTATTCTTGACCGTGACCTTATTGAGTTGACGGTCGTCTACACACATCCTAAGAGAACTATCTTTCTTGCACATGAATAATACTGGAGCACGCCACGGGGAAATTTTGGGCCTAATGAATCCCTTATCTAAGAGATCCTCTAATTGTTCTTTCAGTTCTTTGAGTTTTGTTAGTGCCATTCTGCATGGTGGAATAGATAAAGGCTGAGTTCTACAAGAAGATCAATGTCAAAGTCTATTTCCCTTTCGAGAGTAATTCCTGGAAGATCTTCGGGAATGAAATCTAAATATTCACCTACAAGTAGAACTGATTCAAGGTTGGGAGTTTTGAAACTAGTGTCCTTAATTCGAACAAGATGATAGACATATCCTTTAGATATCATTTTTTATGCCCAAAGGTAGGAAACAAGCTGACCTCTAAACACTGAAGTACTACCCTTCCACTCAAGGATGGGTTCATTCAGAAACTAAAACTGGACTATTCTATTTCTGCAGTTGAATATGGCATAGCAGGAATAAAGCCAATCCATGCCGAGAATGACTTCAAAATCAATCATCTCTAATTCGACTAAGTCTGCTGAAGTGACTTTCCAAAATATCATAACCGGGAAGTTCTGATATACCCATCGGGCTATGATGTTTTACCCATTGGGGTAGAGACTGAAAAGGGCTCTGCTAGGATTTTGGGACTAATTCTGAAATCGCTTGCTATATAGGGAGTAACAAAAGAAAAAGAACCTCCTAGATCTAGCAAAGAGTAAACATGCACATAAAAGATCTGTAACATATCAGTAACTACATCAGGAGAATTTTCCTAATACTATCGAGACTGAAGAGCATAGAGATGATTTGGGCATTGCCCACTAGTAGCACTGGTGGTGGCACCCTTCTGATTTGGGAGACCGGACTGAGATAAGAAGCGAAGATGAATTTGATAACCTGACAGAGGGTAGTCTATGAATCGATGGCTTGGCTTGCCACAACCTAAATAGACATCGCTAGCAACTCTGCAAGCACCTTTGTGGTTCTTACCATAAGTTTGAGAAAGAGGACTAGTTCGGGCATTGTAAATACTGCCCTGAGACCTAGAGGCTGGTGCTCTATCTATGTTGCCCTCCCTGAACTTAGGAAATGGAGCACTGGCTGAAGAAGAGGCTGGAACTGATGACTTAGGATGAAACTAGGAATGGTTTTCTCCTTCTGATTAAGGCTGGGCAAAATTGAAACTACCTGTCTTTGCTCTCTTATTCTGCTTCTCCTTCTACTTAATATTCTACTACTCTATCTTCTAAGCATGAGTCATAAGCCTGGATAAAGTCATGTCACTATTCAGCATGGCAGATCTGCACTCATTTACCATGCTATCATTTACCTCTGAAGCGAACTTACTCATTTTGGCTCTACTATCTTCAACCATATAAGGGGCATATCTGGATAATTGATTAAACTTAAGAGAATACTCTTTCACCGTCATATTTCCCTATTTGAGGTTGATGAATTTTAGCACCTTAGCCTCTCTAAGCTCTTGCGGAAAGAATCTATCTAAGAATGCAGTGACAAACTCCTCCTACTCTATAGGAACTACATCATCTAACCTTTTAACTTCTACTGTTTGAACCAAGTATGAGATACGTCCTTCAATCGAAATACAACTTGCTCAGCACTCTCAATAGTAGTCACCCCCATAATGTCTGTCACCTTCTGAACCTGATCAATGAATTCTTGAGGGTCCTCATCTACCTTAAACCCAAGGAAGGATGGAGGATTCATTCGGCTAAAGTCCCAAATCCTAGCGGTGGCTGAATTGGCCACTTGGTTATTTTGAGAGGCAACTGACTTATCAAGAGTAGTAAATACGGCCCTGAATATCACATAATAAACATGATCGCCCAAAGGATCTTCGAGCTGAGGGGCTGATTGATTTCTGTTTTTTCTTTTACGAGGCATGTTCTGTAGATGAAAGAGAAAAATGGATTAGAATGAGATATTGACTTGAGATTATGCCCACTGGCATGACATGAATATTGAAAGAAGGGAAACTGTTCCTCAAACATCTTATAGCCTCTTTCACTTAAATGTGGTATGCAACAAACCCATGTACAAGACTCTACTAGATGCGGCTTTCAGACTTGCTAGGACTCTATTGAACCTAGCTCTGATACCAAGTTTGTAATACCTCGAGACTGGTGCTTAGAATGCTACATGGTGTTCATGATCCCGAAGGACTACAAGTTAATAGATGACTGCTAGTTGTACCTGTACACTACATTATATGACATAATAATACGGAAACAAGCACTAAAAGGCCATAAGGTTCAATATTGAACATGATGTAAATGATATAATATATGTGTGGGGTAATAGAATACCCAAAACAAAACTAAACATATTAAAGTCTGAAATATGATAGTCTAGAAAGCCTCAAACTAACTGAACTGTCTGAGTGACGAGTTGATAGGATGTGTCCCTAACTGACACCCATTAATAAACTAATTAATGATATAATAGGGAAATAATTAGGTCTTTAAAAAATGAGGACTCACTTCTAACTCTGTCTGTGCATATCTGGAATCTACGGTTGCTTTGGAGCTCATGGCTCTATACATATGGTATAAGAGAACATACCGTAAATGTGTTAGTACTTTTAATGTACTAGTATGCATGTGAGGTAGGTTGAATGCATGGGGTTCATATGCATGAATAATAATAATGACTGACAAACTATCATATGCATGAGATAACATGCATGGGACATAATAACTGATACTAATACTGTGATAACATGATTACTGAATCTGAATATAACTGATAACATGAGTGACTGTATCTAACAGTCCTAAATCTGATGGAAATATCTGAGTTCCATATTGTATCTAAGTTGACTGTATCTGACAGTCCTAAAATCTGTAACATGAAACTATAGAAAGTAGTTATTTAACCGACATGCCCCTGCTACGCCATTATGGCTGAGTTCGGTTCCAATCTATAACCCCAATTTGAAAGGTGTCAATATCGTGCCACTCGTAAGGACAAACTGTGGGCGACCCTCATCTGATAGTGTCCCCTATACGAGAATGGTGGGGCCCTTATCTAACAGTGCTTATCCACCTCATCAACTCTCATCGAACAGTGTTGATGTCTAAACCTATGTTGGCTACATAGTTCTGAAGTGCAAGGATGACTTTTAAGAATCACACCCTCATTTGATAATGTATGTTCCCATCCTTGGGTTCACTCGATGCTAATTCATACTCCCAACTGAATAGACTTTGAACATGATTTACTAAACTAAACATGGGCTAAATTATTGAATTCCGTTAACTGATAAAATACTATTGATATCTGACAACTGACTGAGCTCATGAGATCATGGAGATTTCCTGAGTCATAAGACTGTCTGAAGTTTAAGGATTCATAGCTTGACTAAGAGTAACCTGAAAACAATGAAATTGGCTCTAGGCACAAAGTTAATGTTTCGGGTATAACTACACCCAGGGCTCGATAGAAGAAAACTAACCAAGCATAACTTACTTCAACATATAGCTAACACCATAGTCCATACCACATTTATAGAAGCATTTCATCAAACTTGTGATAGGCATAAACTTGTACATACTTGGGGATTTCATGGTATCATGCAATTTAGGCACTTTTCCTTTATTTAGGCATTTAATCAAACAGATTGTAGGCATAGAACTTGTAAATATCATTGTACAATAAATAAGCATTATGGTTCAATTCTAATTTCATCATTAAAGGGTTTAGTCATAGTTTTGCATGAATCTATATCTATAATAATTTAACCCATATAGTATCACCCAAAATTGAGTAAAATTCAATTTCTCATTATCCACATAAGAACAACCCAATCATGAAATTCATAAGAAAATCCGTAGAATTGAATTTAGAAAAGGGATTCTTGGGCTTTATGGATGAAAGGAGTCCATGAATGAACACTATGCATACCTTAGTTCGTGATTTCATGATGATTGATGGTGAAACCTTCTTGAATTTGAATCCCCAGTAGAAACCCTAGCTTGTTTGTGAGAGAAACATGAGAGAAACTAGTATATTTTGGGTGAAGAATAGCTAAATTATGTGTTATTGGGTTTAAATAGGGGTAGGAAATTGACCCTTTTAACCCTTGGATTCATTTTTTTAAATTACAAAATTTCCTAATGTGGAACTTTAGCGCGACGCGGCGCTATTGCACCGTGTCACTATATTTTGACAATTGGAAAATTGAGGGATGGCGCGACGCGGGGACATTGTGTTGCCACTTCCTTTGTGACCTGGAACTTTGGCGCGACGCAGGGAAAATCGCACTGAGAAACTAGAAAATGGACAATTCTAAATTTTAGGCCCTGGCGCAATGTGCTATAATCGCGGACCCCGACTGGAATTTGCCAAATGCCATTTTCTCTTTTGGTAGGGTGTTCTACTGACTAATATGGTGTTGTTTTATGATGGGAACTTGAAATAGTCGTAACTTTTGACACGGTTATCGAATTTGGCCAAATCCTATGTCGATGGAAAACTTATTGAATTTTCCACATGACAAAAAGTGAAAATCTTGACATTTCATCATAGAATAATCATCATTCAATTTAGAAGTTAATACTAGACATTCTTGAGATGAAATTAGCTTGGAAAAAGTATGGGGTATTACAAAAATAACACTAGGTAAAATGCTAATAGTAGTATGCACCAAATAGCCTTCATAAATAAGGAGACTAGAAAGATATCAAAATTACCACAAGAAGTATTGCTCAAGGATAAAGAGAGAACAAAACATACCTAAGAATCCAGTACATGCAAAAATCCACCCTGCTACAAGCTATGTAGTAATAATTAAACAATAAACTAACTGAACCCCCAGAAGCCTAGACGGTGCATAACAACAAACATAACCTAACTGAATCCCCATAATAACAAAAGTTCCACCACTACAGACATAACCTAACCAAATCCCTTAAGACTAGTACATACAAACAACAATCAATCATACTGGTGATAGGTAATACATTTGAATGGATGAATACAAAGTAAATCAAATACTACCATACCAATTGAGTGTCATTCCATACCAAGTATATACACCTTCTTTGGTTTGCTGCATCAAAAGAAATGACCTATGTGCTATCCCATCTTCTGACATTTTGTAAACCAAATAGAGAGGCCCATACGAGACCCAAGATACCCATCTACACTTCCTACTCCTGAAGTAGTACTTCCAAGAATTAATTAAAGTAAATCTATTTTGTCTTATACTGGATATATTAAGAGTGGAATGAGTGCTTAGAACTGATCCTAGACTAAAAAAGTAGAAATTCATAAAATCCAATGCACAAGATTGAACCTAAATAAAAGTAGTAGAATAGTATAGAAAAGGTCAGAGTCTTTCTCAACCAAAATAAGTATATAATGATAAATGATTATATTAAAAATTATCTATAATCTACCTCAATTTGAGTTACCAAATAGTTTGTTAATTTAAAAAGGTTGTAAAGTAATAATAAGAGTGGTATGACTTATTTATTAAAATAACTTTGGAAGATGAAAAGAAGGAATACATCTCTATTGGAAAAAATAGTTAAACAAAGGTTTTAGTTGAGATCATGCCATTAAATAAGCATGAGTGAGTATAAATGTATGCATGTCATCAATAGTATCCGAAAAATAGAAATATAAATGTAATGACCGTCCAGGTCATTTGCTATATTTCTACTCATTTTCTTCATTTAGAGCTTTCCTATTTGTTCCTCGAGTCATCTATGATTGTATGGAATTAACATCTTGTTTATCAGACAATTCATTCTATTGTTAGATCCAATTTTCTGTTTTTAACTCCTTACTAGTTCAATTTGGCTACCGAGTAAAACATCAGTCAAACAACATCATATGCCAATATAATAGATCCAACATCTTTAGAATGTTTATTTTAGGCTAGATGAACCCTTTATTTGAGTCTCGAGGCCACAAGACTCATTTTAGGCTACTGGACAAAACCAAAGGAAAATGGCATGTAATTATGGGACCCACATCTCATCAAAACTCCGACATTAAGTCTAGAACATTGAATTTGATAGGGTAGCATAGTTCATTTATGTATAATGGATTTTTGATAAATCTCAAGGATTTTGTGGAAGTCCGAGTTATTTATTGAGCTTCAACTAGCGCACCAATTGAGCATCCATTTATGTGGCTTAAATTAAGGCCCGCTAAAGCTCATAACAAATCGCTTAAGCAGGAAGGCTAGCCCAAGGAGGCGTCGCCTAAGAAACACCCTTAAAGTTTAAGTAATGGACACTTAAGAGACAAAGGTATTTCTTAACTGGTGCCTATGTAGTCATGAAGTGCCGCTAAAATAACACTAGGTCTCTTCAGAGGTGACCACTTAAGCAGTCCAATGTTCTCTTAAGTGGTACTCGAATACCTAGTAAGGGTATAAAAACCCCCACTTAACCTTATTTTCCCCATTTTTAATCCCTTCACAAATATATTGAACCGTAAAAAATGGAAAATCTTGGGAGAATCAATTTGGGATAATTCTACAGCTATAGCGAATTTAATAGATATGTTAATTCTTAAAATATGTTGTGAGTTTCCATCAATCTCATGGTTTAGTTCTCTGTCTTTTTCTAAACTACCTAAAATCTTGGTGAGCTAATTGTAGCCCTATTAGAGTTCAAAATTTAATCATTTTTTAGGGTAAATGCTCTTTGAGCACAAAGTGACATTGTGTTGGTTTTCAAAGTGCAATTCTTTAAGCAAGCCCTATAAGGGGCATTTACTTATTTTTGACCCGAAGCACAATAGTACAATACGTGTATAATTGTTGATATTTTGAAGAGAAGATCGTGATTTTAATAGTGTTGCACCTTGTTGAAGCTTTTCCATAGGGGAATCAATGGTTTAACAAATTCTTTGGGCTTTTTTCCGATGTCCAGGTAGGTTAAGTTTATCTTATTTATAGGTTGAGCTAATTCATGTTATAATAATGATATTATGCTAGGTTTGAGATAGAATTTCGATATTGGAAGCATGATTGGTACGGTTAGTCTTATTTGGACTCTTTAAGCTATCTTAGAACTGTAGTTTCGGTGAAATTGATCTAGTTGCTCATAATATTTTTGTGGAATTGACTTAGTTGCTCATATTTTAGGAATAATTCCTATTTTAGGGATAATTATGGATTATTTAACATCTAGAAAGTAATTTAGATACCTTATCCTAGTCCGGGATAGAATTTACATAAAAAATAAATTCTGGGAATTAGAAGCGGGCCCTTGCATCCCACCTTAGGTAAAGACTTTGCATTAGCTTTTGTATAATTATTTATGCATGTTGAAGCCTCATTATTGATTTGTTTTAGACTTTGAGGATATTGAATACTTTGTGAGTATGGTTCGAGTTTGTCATTAAGAGTTGGATATAATATGATGTGGTATGAATGGTCTGATGATTATAGCTGATATTTCATAAGTTATGGATTGTTGATCATTTATTTTCCTTGATTGTACCCTTCATAATTATTGGCTATAGGGACAAATTTAGTTTTTATAGTTGTGTGATCTTTAAGTTGCTTTTTTTGATTTATTTATTTATTCACGCACATTAGTGTTGGAGCTTATTTCTCGGTTTGTCATTTTACATTGACTTAGCTTATTATATCTTTTATATTATCGTACTCATATCATGATTCATCTTAGTTAGCCGATGATTCCTACTAAGTACCTGAGGATTTGGTATTCATACAATATTTCTAAAACTTTTTGGTGCAGATCTGAGTACTAGTTATTGCTATTGATGTGATATTCATCCTAGGTTTATTTTGGAGTTTGGGTGAGATCTTAGAGTGGGAGTTGACCTTTTCCTTGTATTATTCATGTCTACTAATTCATTTTTTGAGATGGACTATATTTTACAATATTAGTGCTTATGGTTCATTTATAGTAGCTCTTGTGCTGACAATACAAGTTCTTTGGATGACTGTTGACCTTTTATCTATTTATTAGCCTATTATGACTATTTTATTGCTTTTTTAAGTTATTAAATGTGTATTTCTGACTTTTAAACCATTTTCCACCAAGTTATACCATTGCTTAGAGCTCTGAGATACGGTTTGAATTATCTACTGGCGGGATAAAGTAGGTACCACCATGAGTGTTGTCTTCCTTACCTATGCTGTCGTGAAGTAGGTGCCGCTAAAACAAAACTTTGTAGTTTAAGAAGTGACTACTTAAATGGCCCAGTATCTGCTTAAATGGTACCCAAATACCTGGTAAGTGTATAAAAACCCCACATAGCCCCATTTTCCCCATTTTTATCCCTTCTAAAGGATATTAAATGCAAAAAAGTATGAAAACTTAGGAGAATAATTTGTGGGTGATTGTGGAGCATTGTTAAAGTTAATTTTATGTGTTTCTTCTATAGATTTGTGGTAAGTTTCCATTAATTTCTTCATTTAGTTCTCCAACTATTTCTAAATTCCCTAAAAGCTTGGTGACTTGATTGTAGCCCTAGTAAAGCTCAGAATTCACCCATTTTTTTAGGGTAAATGTCCTTGAGAACAGAGGGACATTGTGTATTGCGACCCGACTTACGATTCATGATGAAACCTACTCTATCGCTCCAGTATGTTAGCCGAACCCTAGCACTAAGGTATTTGTAATGAGCTAACTTGGTGGATATGCCCCCGAAAGGGCAAAATAGGCAACTAAATACATAAATATTCAAGGAAATAGAAAGAGACTAAAGGTAGCCATAATATAGAAAACCACCCCATAACCTGGTAGAGCTAGTACAGGAGCTACTATAAATACAACCCGTCTAAAATAGTCAATACAATCTTGTCTAGAAAATAAAGATCTGACATAAATAGATAGAAGGAAATGGGGAAAGTCCGACTCCAACAGCTCACCCTATCTCTAAAATCCAACACAACACGATCCTTGAATCAACAACCACAACTTGTACTCACATATTAACCAAAAAGGTAAAAAAGTATAGTACGAGTACAAAAACCACGGGTACTTAGTAGGCATCATTAATTGACTGAGTAAACCTTGATATAAATATGATAACATGAAAGATAACATAACTAAGTCATGGTAGATACAAACCTGAATCAACTCCAACATCATTTTACATAAATAAGTAAATAACTGAAATAATAACATAACATAAAGGGTCAAACACATGTGATTATAACTACAAAATTGCGCCCCATAAGTCAATAAGTGCGGAAAAGTAAATAACCTAATGTAGGCCCCTATAAGACTTTAGGGTACATATAATGAAAGTAAAACCCAAAACATTATCATTACCAGCTCTAAAGGTACAACCAGAATCTATCCATATCATGCCACATTACAAGAGTTTCCACTTCTGAACTTAAAACCGATACCAATATTATTAATATCATCCTCCATAACGATAATCATAAGCATCAACATAATAGATATCATACCACCAATATCATGATTAATATCATAGCAATATCCAAACTCAAACTGGTAATTATATAATCAATATCAAAATATTTTCTAGACTTGAACTTGGTATATATGTCATCAATGTCATTATCAATATCTGGACATAAACCGGTAAGTATATTATCATATCATCATCAATATCCAAACATGAATCGGTAACCATATATCCAATATCATAATCAATAACATAATCAGTAGCTCAATCAATAGCATAATCACTAGCATAATCGATAACATAATAACTATCATAATCAGTGAGCTTCAACTTTCAATATTCAACCCATTATCACCTTCAAGTACCCAAGTTTCTCAATATTACCTCTATTAGAAATTTCAAGACATACATAAAACGTATAAAAAGTTTTCAATAGCTAACACCAATCTCTGCCCAAGTGGGTCAGACAGCCAACTTTTAATTTCCCTAAGTCCTCTAGTAGGAAAATTCTACCCCAGACTAAGCTAAGGTATCTAAATCCACTTTCATATGTCAAATAAGCCTTAATTAGCCCTAGGATGGAAATTCTACTCATGATCTAAGCAACTAAGCCAAAGCATCTAAATTATGGTTTTAGAATTGAGTAAAAGTTCCAATTAACCCAAGTATTGCCAATTTGATCACCAACACCTAAAACCAATACAAAATCTAACATAATATCATAAAATACAATGACATAGCCCAATCAAAGAAGAGGGAAAATCTAGACTCCGTAGACACCAAAGAAAGTAAGAAGAGTCTGCTAAATCACCGACTTTCTCTTTTGAGAAGCATCAACAAGATGTCATGCTACCAATATCACAATATACACATCAACATGATAATAATGATGCCCATATTGCATCATTGTGCTTCATGTTCATAAAATAACACCAATACGTCATGTGGGTCCCACTTACGAAAATCACATTTCTAAAACTAACCTAATGTTTCCACATGCTCAAGGAGTAATTAACCCAAAAAATGGGTGAAATCTAAGATGAATTGGGGCTAAAATTGAGACACCATGTTTTAGGAGGTTTGAACAAGAAATAACAAAATCTACTACAAAATTTGAGAAATGTTACCTTAAATTCAAAAGCTAATCATGTAATAATCATCACTCAAGCTCCCAAATCACCCATAAACTCTAATCCTAAGCTTTCTCAACAATTAGTATTCAAGTCTCAAGATAATGGATGAAAAATAGGCAAAACGAGCTGAAAAGGGGTCTATTTATACTTATCCTAGGTACTCGGGTTCGCTATTATGACTCGGGGCTCACGATCGCCATATCTAGTGGCTGCCGAAGAAAACTGCTATTGCAACATTAGCACTGCGATCGTGGAATTTGCATATCCTTCCAAGGGAGTCACGATCGTGAACCTTTGGCTTGCTATTAGTGATCACACCAGAAAAATTGATAGACTTGGAAATTTCAAAGTATTGACAAAACCCTTGGGATTCATTGGAAATATCATATAACAAATGGACTATGCAACTGTATAAAATTCGATATTCTAGCCTCAATGGCATATTTAAAATTTCCATCTAAGGATATTCTTATTAAAAGTGGGTCCCACACCCATTCTTTATTTTCTTAACTTTCCAAACAATTGATTGAAGTAAGACTAGGTGTGTCGAGACCCAAACCAAGTGTCCTCATAGTATAAAATTGATATTCTAGAGTTATTGGAATAGTCATAATTGACATACAAGGTCGTTTGATTGAATTTTTTACCTAGTAGCCAATTCAAACCAATTAAGGCTTTAAAATAGAGAACTAGCTCTAAAAACCTAATTAATCGCCTGATAACTGAACTGTTAGTCCCAGCAAGTCTTAAATTACTTGGGAAGCTATGGAAAAGCTCTAATAATGAAAATAAGTGGCAATATAAAAATTGACCTTAAGGGTCATTACAATATTCACTACTAAAATAACTTTCATCTGCAAAAGTCATGGATTAGGATATACTTGAAGCCTCAAAATGGTGAGGATACTAGGTCTTTATCTCTCTCTCAATCTTCTAAATAGCCTCTTATACTGGTTGGTTCCTTCATTGAACCTTAAATATAGGTAAATTCCTAGTGCACAGTTGCCTGACATCACTAGCCAAAATAAGCACATGGCCCTCCATGAAAGTCAACCATTTATCCAACTGGACTAAGTCCCATCTAAGCACATAAGATAGATTAGGAATGTATCATAACAACATAGAAACATGGAAAACCAGATGAATAACAACAAAATCTATAGGTAAGGCTAAATCATAAGCTAATTCGCCAACGGTGAGAAAAATGTCAAAGGGTCCAATATATCTAGGGTTGAGCTTGTCTTTCCTCCTAAATCTCATCACACCCATCATGGGAGACACACGGAGGAATATCCACTCACCAAAACCACATATGAAGGTATAAATTCAATGTTTTACATAAACCTTTTGCCTACTTTGACCTTCTCTTAACTTATCATGAATTATTCTAACTCCATCTAATGGCTCCTAAAGCAAATCAGTTCCACAGGTTCTAATTTCAAGAGTCTCAAACCATCCAATCAAGAAATGACATCTCCTACAATACAAACCATCAAAAGGCACCATCTTAGTACTTGAACAATAATAATTATCTTATGAAAACTCTGCCAAGGCTAAGTGATACTCCCACTGCCATCCAAAACTCATAATATAAGCCTGGAGCATATTCTTGAAGACATGAATAGTCTGCTCCAACTAGTCATTGGTCTGTGGATGAAAGGTTGTATTAAGATCCACATGACTACCTAAATCTTCCTAAAAATCTCTCCAAAAGCTAGAAGTGAACACGAAACATCAATTTGAAATAATGGACATAGGCACACTATGCAAATAAAATTTCTCACTAACATAGATGTGATCCAACCTCTCAACTTGGAAGGATATCTGAATGGTAATGAGATATGTCGACCTGGTCAACAGATCTACAATAACCTAAATTTAATAAGAGCCATGGGATGTGCAAGTCAAACTGTTGTGAAAGCCCAA